>NW_004949095.1:8499973-8592281 GCF_000317375.1 Microtus ochrogaster
GAGGAGAGAGAGAGAGAGAGAGAGAGAGAGAGAGCTGAAGACATGGGGCAGAAGAGAAAAACTGAAAACTATTTCTTTGCCATCTCTTCTTTTACTTTTTTAAGTTTATGTTTGTTTTTTTCTTTTTAACTTGCTACAGGTTTTCACTTTGTTTCCTGGGATGCCCTGGGACTCACTATGTATCCTCAGTTGGCCTCAAACTCAAAGTAGCCTTCACCTCCTGAGTACTGGAATTACAGCCATGTGCCACCACACCTAGAATCGATGATTTTTCTGTTCCCCTTGAGTCCTTACTTGTCCTCACGTCACTTTAGTCCTGCGTCACCCCTGCCTCCCGCCTTGCTTTCTTTCTCTCCCTACTATTTATTTACCACAGTTGATGGGAAGGAATGGGGAGGGGATTCTCATAGGTCGAGTGGCCACTAGACACCTCCTCCCCACCAATGCGAGCTTACTAGGGCAGAGACAACTTAGTGTGAGATGACAGGAGCCTGGGAGCCTTTTCAGGCCATGAACTGTGCCCCTCTGGGTGTGGTCTGGTGTATTGTGTATATGTATGATATGTGTGTGTGTTGTATGTGGATAGTTTGTGCATGTGGTATGGCACGTATGTGTGTGGTATGGTATCTTGAAGAGCGGTGGTAGTGTGTGTGTTTGTGATATATAGGTAGTCTGGGTATGGTGACTGTATGGTGTTTATCTATGTGAGGCATATATCGTATAACGGTATATACAGGGTGTGTGTGCGACATGGTGTACATGCTTGTGGCAGTCTGTGGGTGGTATACATGTGTGTTATTGTATGTACTGTACAGTGTAGTGGTGGTGTGGTGTGGTGTGTGTGTGTGTGTGGTGTATATGTCATTATTTGATGTAGGAGGGCATATTAAGCTTCATTACAGAAAACTTCTGCTCAGGTCACCTTAAATACATAGTCCTTCTAGTGCACTCAATTAATGTCATTCAGACAACAGACTTTACACCCCAGTTTCAGAGACCACTCAAACTAAGCAGCATCTACACACAAAAGAACTGAGGAAATGCAGTCCTTCTTGGCCTCCCCTTTCTCTTCAGGTTTTCAGCCCCCCCCCCCCAAATAATTTGGCCTTCACATTTCTGAGCTTCATTGTACAAGACTTACCTGTTTTACTTCTTCGTAAGCTTAGTAGAGTCCCCCCCCCCACCCCCCGCTGAGGCCACATCTATTCTCACCACTGTCCTCAGTGCTAGGAGCCGGAGCTGTGAACATGGCTGCCGGAAGCGTGAATATTGCCTCGTTCTTCCCTTCAGGTCCTGTCCAATTGCCTCTCTCCTGTCCCCTGTCATTATTTCACCACGCTCATCTTCAGCATTTTCATCTTTTCTCCGTAACCTTTCTGCTCCCTGTTCCCAGCTCCACAGCAAACTGGTGAAGCCCAGCCTGGCCTTTGGGGATACAGAGGTGGAGAAAGGAGGGCAGAGGGCAGGGGAGGACACTTCACATCGCCTTGCTTGGAGCGCTGAGCTGGAGCTTTTGGGAGCCACTGCCAGAGAACAGAGAGAGCCACAGAGAAGAGAGGAGGGGCTATTTCTGGATCAGAGGCGAGCTGCTGAGGCCGGGTAGGAGGGTATTTATAGAGCCAACCTTGAGAGCAGAGATGCTCGCATCCCCAGAACCTTCCTTGGGTTAGAATTTCTAAAGATAGACCAGCGTGGCATCTGGTATGAGACAAGGTATACTAATTCCATTTAAATTCACCAAGAATTTGTTTCCTAATAAACACTGGCCAGTTTCTCAGCATTCTTTGTTTTCTTCCTTCTCATCCCACTTTGGCCTGGGACTGGTCTTAGTATGGGTAACAGCCCTAGTACCAGGGAGACAGAGGAGTCAAGTCACTTGCTCAGGGTACCCGGCATCACTGTGACGGCCCAGCCAGATGCTGGAATAAGCAACAGGTGGGAAAAGGGGGTTGGTGATTAATGTTACTGTAAATCTACTTGCTTCAACCTTGTGCTGGGAGACTTAAGCATTCTGTATCAAGTCCTCATGCCACCTCTGCGACAGGTGTCATGACACTTGTGATGCAGCCATCAAGGCTCAGTGATTACCCAAGTTAGTTCAAAGTTGGGGTAGTAGAGATAATATTACCCAACTTGGCCTAACAGATTAGCTAGATACACATGTGGTGTCCCTGAGATGATTTGAAAGAAAATGATTCCCAAAGTAAGTGGCACTACTAGGAGGTGTGACCGTGTTGGAGTAGGTGTGGCCTTGTTGGAGGAAGTGTGTCACTATGGAGGCAGGCTCTGAGGTTTCATATATGCTCAAGTCACACCCAGTGAGACAGTTCACTTTCTGTTGCCTATAGGATATAGAACTCTCAGTTACCTTCCGGTCCCTTGTCTGTCTGCATGCTGCCATGTCCCACCATCATGATAATGGACTGAACCTCTGCGAACTGTAAGCAAGCCACCAGATGGTTTCCTTTATAAGAATTGTTGTGGTCATGGTGTCTCTTCACAGCCATAGAAACTCCCACAAGGACAGTTACTACGCCCTTAGGTATTGGGTTAAAGTCACTACTGTCTGCCTGTTTCTTTCATCACTTGTTCCGAAAGTAGAGCGGTTCTTTCAGGGCTGCAACTCATCCTGGCTGGGCACAGCTTTGAGGGTCAGATGACAGATATTCTCCCTACACCAGCTACTTTCTTAGTATCATGTCTACCCCACGACTGTCTATCACTTTGGCTGAATGAGGAAGGAAAATGAGTGGATGATGATTTGCTGAGCGCTTACCCTGTGGGAGACACTGTCTTAATCTTATCTCCTGAGATAGACACATTATTTCTGTTTCATCTCATCATCATGGCAACCCTAAGAGATAAGAATTTCCTTTCCTGTTTGCAGATAAGGGAATCTGTGGCTTGGAGAAGTTAAGGAACTGACTGCATGCCCCACTCTCTCTAGGGGCTCAGTTGAGACTGCAGCTGTGGGGCTGTAGGGTGGGGCTGGCATGGATCCACACCTGGCTCAGCAGCATCTCAATGCAATGATTGGCCCATCAGTGGCTTGTTTGCATGTTTCATCCCCCCCCCCATTTCAATCTAGCTACCAGCAACACAGGATAATGGGATCAGATGATTAAGGTAACCCAGTTCAGTCAAGCCACAACGAACTCAGAGCTCTTGCTTTTCCCAGCACCCAACTCCTTGGTGTGGTGTGTGAACATGAACTTTAGTGATAAGAGCTGCCGGGAGCTACCTCAGGTCCTGGCGATGGTCCTCCATGTGCTGGTCATCTGAGCACTTTCCTGGAAAGGCAGGACCAGGAGGCCAGGGTGGCAGGACCGGGCCATGACTAGTGGAACTGTGACTTGCAGAGTGCCCTTTCTGCTAAGGTCAGTTTGATCCCTGAGGCCTCCTCCTTCCAGAAAACTCCGCATGCCCCTCTTTCTCCTCGTGCCAGCTCACGTGCTCTACACATTTGGTAACGACAGAGTCCGTGAACCTTAGCACATATGTTTTCACTTCTGACTCTGTTCACAGGTTTTCTCTCTCAGCTTCACTGAGTCATCTCTGTGCGCGTCTTCCCTTTTGGAACAGCCTATTTCTTGATGAGGTAACTCTAAGTATTCAAAATTCCCTCCCCTCTTTGAGAAGAAACATGCCCGTGGTAGCTGTCCTCCAGTGTGCCCTGGACATCTGAATTGCTCTTCTGTGGCCTTCAGATCTGAAAAGAAAACTATTGTGCACCTTAGGTCTTGCCCTTTTCCACACAGGGCACGGAAACCTCAACATTGTCTCCTACCTTTTGCACCCCCCCCCAAACATGGCCTCTCTGAGTCCCTGTAGACTAGAGATGGGAGAGATGGGGTCGCCAGTGGCTTCCCCACATAGCATGAAACGAGGCCTCTGTTTTCAAGGTGCGGCAGCAAATGGGGCCGTTAAGATTGTACTGGGACACTGACATCACAGAGGTGTCAATGACATTATTTTAGCACTTGCTCACGGAACTCTGGAATAGTCTCCATTACTCTGGATAATTACCAGGTCTCACTAAGGTCAAGTCCAAACTAAGAAACACGCAGATTAAGTGACAGTAGTGTTTTGTTTTTAATCACCCTCCCTGCTAATGGATTACATCTGTTACCAGAGGCTCTGCATTAGGAGTGAGGTCTGAGCAGAATTGCGAAGATCTGTTTTTTACCTCAGGCTGTGATCTAAATGAAGAGCTTGCATAGCTACCCAAGGGTCAGGCAGGCTTGGCAGGTAGCATCTTGCCTGCCAGAGAGGAGCAGGTGTGGGGAAGTGGGGAGAGACATGAGAGCTGAGGGAGAGGAGAACAAGGCCTCACTGGGGCGGCACAGGGGTCCCCCTTCCCCTAGTTTGCATTGTCTATTGCAGCCAATGACTAGCTGAAAATATTTACTAGATGGAACATTCTAGAAATACACAACTGAGAAGTTTACACTGCATATTATTCTGGGTGGCCTGAGAGAATCTTGCTTTGGACTCCATCCAGATGGGGCCACTCGTTCCTTTGTCTGGCATTGCCACTTGATATAAGTGATCCACCATAAGTCACCTGGTAGCCGTCTTGGTATCAGATGGGCCGTCAGGATATTGGTATCACTGTGGCTGTGTATTGTGTGTGTGGTTGTGGCCTTTATTTCACTTGGCAAAAGGTGCAGAGCACAAGGATTGTGTAGCTGGTAGTGGAGACCTGCAGAAGGGAGGCTGTAAGGTGCTATGAAGGTGAACGTTCTTCACTTAACAAGGAGAGAAAAATCGCATGCTGAGGTTGCTAAGATTTACAGTAAGAACAAATGCTCGATCTGTGAAGCCGTGAAGAAGGAAAGAGA
Source organism: Microtus ochrogaster (assembly GCF_000317375.1). Taxonomy (NCBI): domain Eukaryota; kingdom Metazoa; phylum Chordata; class Mammalia; order Rodentia; family Cricetidae; genus Microtus; species Microtus ochrogaster. The sequence continues at coordinate 8,504,815 of NW_004949095.1, forward strand.
AATGCTTGCTAGTTTTCTATCACACCTCAAACTGCCGGAAGTTTCCGTCACGATGCATGAAGAGTGCTTAGTTAAGATGGGGAAGGAATTGCATTGTGCATGTATAGGAAAAACAGTACTGCATATTTGGGCTTGGTACTATATTGTAATTCTAGGCTTGGAGATGCATAACAATGAGTCCTCAGAGTAACGTGGTGAGGGAGTTATTGTCCCGCGCTATGAATGAGAAAACAGGATTAAGGGACAAGATACAGCTGTTCCGGTTGCGCTAGCTTCACATCCCTCCCTCTCACTGTAATCTTCTCTTCCTTTCCATGTGTGACTATCTCAGACTTCGGGAGATTGTGTGGCCCCTGACAGGTTGATCAGGGCTTTGGCCCCTGCCACCCTGGCTACCCACCCCTTGAGCAAGGCATTCAGGAGTATGTGTTGATAAACAGAGACAGGTGCTTTAGGAACTCTGGAAGCTTATGGCCTTGCCCATATCCCTTCCAGAACTCAGGGATAATCAAGATCTGGTATCAATTTAGTATTTAGTAAAGGAAGAATGACTCTTGCCTCTACCCACTCCTCAGGGAGGATGGGGAGACTATCATAAAAGAAAGGTGCTGGACACAGTGACATCATTATTGTGGTGGTTATTAAAACCATAACAGTTATGGAAGCAGCTTCTGACTTTACAGCCCCCCCCCCCAGTCACTCAGGGGTCTTGGCTCATTCTCTCTGGGGGCTCTCAACTCTCTCTACATCCCTGTCCTTTCTGCTTGAGAGAGTGAGCTGAAGTGAGGTGCAGGATCAGGCTCAAACTTGACATTAGGAAGATTGAACGGTCAACTCCACTTGCCTTTGTTGACGTTTATTTTTTGCCCTTTCTTTCAATGTCAACACTAGGTCTGCCTCTATGTGTGTGTGTGTGTACACATGAATGTATATATTGTAAAATTTGAAGCCCAAAACAGGTGGCAGGAGACAGCCCAGTGGTGTTCCGTATGATTCAACAAAACTTGAGGTAGATTCAGCCATTCAAATGTCTTGTATTCCCAAAGGAACCTATTTGGGCAGTTATTAGGGCTAGAGTCTGACTGCAGGAATAAAGTCCAACCCTGGAGGGAGTAAGGAAAAGGGGGGACTTGGGGACAGGATTCACAGAACTTAACAACAGGAAGCAGTGTTTCCCAAACTTGGCTGGGGTGCTTATGAAAGATGAGTTCATGGGAGGACCCTAATGATGGGAATTCACACGGCACATCTCACGCCACCAAAGATGGTGGTCAGAGCTCTCTGGGTACACAGCCCTTTAGTCCACATTCCTACTCCAGCAAGTCAGGCTCATTTCTGCATGGTCTAGGTGAAGAATCGGAGGAATATGGATGGCTGTAACATATTTAAGGGGCTGAGCTAGGATTGGAAGATTCCAGTTTTTTCCTCTGTTGCTGGTTTGGGAAGTTGAAGAATGACCATGGAAATGGCATTTCTGAGCAAGTGCTGAATCACCAAGCCTGGGAATCATACATAAAACATCTGAGGGTTACAGCCCACCCATCCAGTGCACCAATGAGGTGTCCATTTAGTGATCCAACTCCTCTGGTTCATCTGGATTCCATGTGTCCACTGACAGCAGAGGCTGCAGAGAAGTCCAAAAGGGCCCATCAGTCTGCTCCAAGGAGCACACCCTACACAACACCGTAAGATCAACATCACCATAGGTCTCCATCTATCTGTCAGCCCGAGGTGTGCCAATCTCTACAGAAAGTGCTCTGGTTTGAATGTGACATGTCTTCTATAGGCCCTTGTGTTTAGCATGTGGTCATCAGCTTGGGGCACTGTTTTAATTTTTTTTTTTTTTTGAGACAGGGTTTCTCTGTAGCTTTGAAGCCTGTCCTGGAACTAGCTCTGTAGACCAGGCTGGTTTCGAACTCACAGAGATCCGCCTGCCTCTGCCTCCCGAGTGCTGGGATTAAAGGCGTGTGCCACCATCGCCCGGCCTTGGGGCACTGTTTTGACACCTTTAACAATTATAACATGATCCCACTGCTGATCCCTTCTCGGCTTCCTGGCCGAGCCATGATCTTGCATTCCATCACCTGCTCTACTGCAACCCCTTGCCCACCACCATGGATTGAAGTCTCTAGAAACCAGAAGCCCACACATCCTTCCCGCCTCAAGTGGCTGCTACATCAGGCGTTTTGTTACAGATAAGAGAAAAGCATGTAAAACAGGAGGAACCTAGTCCTTCAATTTATGTGGTGGACTCAAGAGAAGCTCTGTCAGTGAAATCAACTTAAGTTCCTGAGTCTTGGCTGGAAGCAACCACAGACCTGGTCTTTGTTGTTCTGCCTTTCCAGCCATCATTGATGGCCCCATTCATGTGTTCTGTGTGGGCTTTCCATTTGCAGACCCCCTGCCTGGGATTTTGCTGTCTTTGAGCTGTACCTCACAGTTATTTACTTAACATGTTTTAAATTAAGACATACTTTAAAAAAAAAGTACCATTAATTGTTTGGAAAAACAACTGTGTTAATTATGTCTACTTCTCTGTGCACATCATAGACATTCCTAAGCCTAGGAGCGAAATCTTGTCACCTGACTGTCTGTACAGGCCTGTGGGACAGAGGGAGGATGGCTGGGCAGGTGGGGGTCCTTTCCAGTTTAAGGGGGCGAGAGCTAAAGGTGGAGCTAGAGGAAAGGGCATATTTGGATGAACCAAGTTAGGTTAATCTGTGGACTAGAAAACACACTTTGGGAAACACTGCTTGGTCCACACCAACCAGCCCATGGTTTTGGAAGAAGCCACCACTGATCTACCCCTCTGAACATCACCTAGCGGCCTTACTCAGTCTTCCTGCACACATGGCCCTCTTCCTCTGGAGTTTGCTCTTTTGGCCTCTTACAGATGCCATCCTGAGCACCCCAGAGCATGTTAAACATGTATCCAAGCTCTATTTCAGAGGTAAGTTTGAGCAGAGAGACTGGTAAATAGAGATTGGTGTACTCCCAATGTACAACTGAGTTTATTTTTCTTTGTAAAATATAAGTTTGGGGAGTGACCAGATGGCTCATGGGTAAGGGTGCTTTCTGCTAACTCGGACACCCGTGTCTGGCTCTCAGGGTTCATAAGTTGAAAGAAGAGAAACAGCTGGAGGTTGTTCTCTGACCTCAACACATGCATTGTGTCATAGGCACACAAGACCAGATGGCTGGACCCTGCAGGTGTACGAGGCCCTGCTCCTTGCCAGAACAGGCTTAGACTGTGAGAATACAAGGCAGGCCTCCCTCTCTAGAGGTCAGTCCTCTAAAATGGAGGCTGGGGCACCAGGCACTTCCACTGTCTTGAGGTTCTAGGATTTCTTCAGCACCCTGAAGTACACCATGCTATTATGAATTCACATTTCCCTCCAACCTGGGGTATTCTGTATCCCAGAGTCACCTCAAACTTGCTTGTATAGCCAAAGCTAGTCTTGAATTCCTGATCTTTCGGCCTGTACCTCCTGAGTGCTGAGTTCATACACTTAGACATATACACTCTTATGCACACAAAGAAGTGAATAAAAATATAAACTTAAAAATACTAGAATACATATAAACACACACATAGCATTTTCGAACAGGGTTTGCACACTAAGTTCTGTGCTAAGAGTTTTGCTTGTATCACCTGACTTGATCTTGGGTCAGCCTTGCCTCTCTTGTCAAGTGAGGAAAACGAGGCACGGGGTATGAGAGCTTCCTCACAACTTACAGAGTACAGGTGCAGACCCAATTCTGCTGTAGCTTGTCTATCTCAGCTCTGCACAATTTACTAGTGATTGCTGGGGGACAGCTCAGGTTTGCTTATCGAATATATGGCGCTAATGAATGAATGAGTGAACAAAAGACACTGATGTGGGATGTACTTTTGTATGTGCTGCTTTTATTGGCTAATGAATAATGCTGTCTAGGTCAATGACTTTACTCTGCTAAGTATAGCTTTATTCAATAGCCAATAAAAGCAGCACATACAAAAGGACATCCCACATCAAGACACGACACAGAATATTGTCCCCTACTGTTATGTAAGTACCATCTGAATGGCTAGTTATATGCCAGCCCTCATTCAGTGGGCGGGAGGTGATGATCCGATGCATTAAAGGTGCAGCCAGGGCACAGCACTGTGGGTAGAACTCAGTTAGTGGGTTGCTCATGTAGCCATGCACAAAGCTTGTGGTTTGGTCCCCAGCACCACATAAACCCTGCATGGTGGTGCATGTCTGTAATCCTAGCACTCAGGAGGGCTATGCAGGAAAACCAGGAATTCAGGGCTAGCCTTCACTACCTATCAAGTGTAAGAAAATCGCGGGATACACAAAACCTTGGGGAGAGCGGAAGTGGGAGGGATGTAAACATGAGGAAGGCCATGCGTCTGGGGCCTCTACTCCATTCAGAGCACTGGGCTCTTGAGAAGAAGGCCTACTTTGTGCTTGCACAGACTAAGACAATTCTAGCAAAAAGCAGGAGCCCAGCGAATGCCTACACAGTCAACTCATCTAGTCCAAGGTCAATCATTTTATTCTTTTGTCCACTCATCTACGGTAGGGCAAATCTTGGTCCCACAGTCTGCCTTTATACAAGGCTCCCTGCTCATCATGGTGAAGCAAGCATGCTGGTTACTTCCCTTTCTGGGCTTCCATTTCCTTTACTGTACCAATCCCATTGTTACATTAGATACTTGGATTTCTTTACCAACATGATGTTCTCCAGTTTAGAACCTTGTTAGAGGGATGGGGCTTGTAGACCTGGCTCTTCCACAGTGGGCCTGTTCTCTTGTCTTTTGGCTCTGGCAGGTAATTCCTAGCACAGCTTGGAGAATAAGCCATTTCTTCTGCCCAGACAGCAGGCTTTGGAAATTATTCAGGAATAACAAACAGGCCAGAAACATTTGCATAAGGAATCACACAGAACAATACATGTTATTTAAACCATCCCTGGTTGGCAACAGAAGCAAAAAGCAGCTGAGATAAATCTGCATTGCAGATCAGCCTTATTTGGAGCAAGCAGGCCAGAGGAGGGGTGGGGGCACTGCTTAAGGCAGGAAGAGAAGAAAGCATCCTTGTCCGCGCCCCCTTTCCCAAGCATGCACTCCTAGCCTGCCTCTCTATTGCTCACGTGCATTTCTCCCATTTCTCTCCTTCCCTCCCTTCTTCTGAGATTAATGGAAACAATTTGTCTTCTAATGTGACTACAGCTTATGAATTCTTTGTCTCACTCTAATCCTTTAAATTATCCACATAATAAAATATGTATCCAGTGATTTTAGGTCATAATTTGATCTTCTAGGGGAAGTGGGGAGAGGAGGGAGCTGAAGCCAGACATTCTCCTGGCTTGTTCCTCTCCATTTGTCTTTATTTGTCATCTTTTAAGGCTTAACCATCTCCACCTCTCCTCCCTTCTGCTCCTGTGTGCATCATACTTCCCTGGTGGGCCTGGGTCCCGGGCAGGGGAAGAGACACTGCAGGAGCCTGGAGCTGAGGGGTTGCCCTTGAGGTCTATCAGATGAGGCCACTCTCGTTCCTTCACCTGCTCTGGCATTGATGATAAACTCCCTTCCAATAGCAGCAACTGGGTTTTACTTTTGCAGGGCAATGGGGCTGAAGATTGCAGCTAACTACAGGTCTCAAGGGATGTTTAAACACCCAGGTCTCCCAGTCCCAGGCAGTAAGGAGCTGACAATTCAGTGTTTAGAAATGAAGGTTGACCCTCGTATGCATAAAATTAAAGGTCAGTTCTCATCAAAAGATGCGCCCTTGCTTCTGGAGAGTCTTACCATCAGTACTCCAAGATCCCAGATGCTGACTGCTCCCAAATTCATCGGAGGCTTGACTTCCCTGCCACCTTGATTGCACTTACTTGGAGGGTGAGCCCTTCAGTGCTGGAACTTCGAAGATACTGGATAAATGCTATACAACCCAGCTATATCCCTTACTCTTTTTGTAAACTTTTTATTTTGAAACATCGCCTCACTAAGTTGCCAAGGCAGGCCTTGAATTTGTGCTCCTCCTGCTTCAGCCTCCTGAATAGCTGAGATAATAGTCTGCATGACCAAGCTTGGAAGGGAAAGTTTTCTATAGTCTTCATTGGTCGTGTTGAGGATGGAGAGATGGCTCCGCGGTTAATATCACCTCCTGGTCTTTCATAGGACATGGGTGAGTTCTCAGCACCCACATGGTAACTCACAACCCTCTGGAACTCCAGTTCCAGGAGACTCAGTACCCTTTTATGACCTCCACAGGCACCGGGCACACATACATGTACACATATATACATAACAGTAAACATTCATACACATAAAAATAAATAAATAGAATCTTTTAAAACTACAACCACCAAAAATGCTTGACTCTGTCCTTGTCAATATTCTGACTTGTATTTTGGCTCCCAAAGTGTCCTTCCCTATCCTCTGGTGACTTGGGGCTCCCAGGAAGACAGTGTTTTCAGAACCCACCTTCAGACCTCATGCTGAGGGTGAAAGTCACGCACTCAAGCAAGCAAAGGCCAGGAAGGAATTCGAGACTGGATCACATCCTGACTTCTCTACTTCCAAAGCAAAGTATCTTCCTCAGTCTCCTAGGGATTTTTCCTTCTCAGCTGACTCTTGTCTATACCACATGTCTCTACTCCACCGTCTGTGTAAACTCTTTAATGACAGAGAGGCTGGAGGATCCTGTCAAATGAGGCCTGTTCGGGGAGGAGGCAGCGAGACTGTATATTTTGTTACATGGTGTGAGGGACTTGGGATTCTTAGGAGCAGTCTGTAAGGTCTTGGGGCAATGGATTGTGCTGCAGCTAACCATGGGTGACAGAGGGCATGGATGTAGACTGGCAGAGAGGTGGCAACCAGGAGGGGTAAGTGGGGGAAGTAGATGAAACCAAGAATTACTGAGTCAGGCCCAGCCTCCCCTATCTGGAACACAACCAGAAAGCAGAGTCTTTACGTAACTCATTCGGAGGCCAAACCTGCCCTGAGCTCTGGCTATCTATAGTGTTTTATTTATCCTGCTTGGCGTGAATATTCATGCCTTGCACTGCAGAAGCATCAGTGTGCCTGATGGCAGGGACTCTGCCCAGACACAGTGGGGCAGGACACACAGAGGGGAAAAGCACACCAGGCCCCACAGGCTTGGGTGAAGGTCTGTAACAGGCACGAACACCCAGCACGAGGGATTAGTACAGGGGCAGAGGTACAGGTGTGGAGGGGTGGGTTACTGATTGGATCTGGGAATGAGGAGGCCTTGAACTGAGTGCAGGCCTGGAATACGTTCAGTTTAGGGATGAGAAGTCTATCAGAAACTGTATGTGGAAGAAGACTGCCTACTGCTTTCCCTTTGCAAAGAAAACAGGCTCGTATTATAGAAGATGCAGCCAGACCCAGCCAGGGTCGGGTCCTGAGGACTGGCAGCAGAGGACATAAGGCTCACAGCAGCTGCATCTACATCATGCCTCCTTGGCCTGTGGGCTGTGACTCTTCTGAGGGGTTCCCAAGCATGCACAACAGGACACAAGGACAGCGAGGCACTTCAGATCCATTGACCCTGTATCCTAGGTGACCACAGGTGGGGAGCACAGCCTGGGGGAGAAAGGTCCAGAGTCTCGGAGCTTCAGGGTCCCATGCAGGGAATCCAGAGCTGGGAAGTGCATGCTGTGGGCACAAGGGGCAAGGGGAGGAGTGGGAGAGGCACCTAGAGGAGAAGGGTGTGAAGAGCGGCCTGAAGGGGCCTGGCTTATGCTTGGGCTGCAGTCCTGGCTGCCCCACTGTCTGGTTCTGTGCTTTGGGGCAGGATACTTCTCTGCATTCCATCCGTAGAAGAGCGATACGAAGACTACTCATCTTTCAGGCCTATCAGTGGAGATGGTGGGATTTCCAAATGCAGACAAGGGAATCTGAAATGCATCTTATTCAACACAAGCGAGTACAGTCACTGGACGAGATGAGCTCTGACACATGCTGTGACTCGGATGAACAATGACAGCATGCTAAATGTTGCAAGCTAGACTGAAGCCCCAAAAGAAGAAAACAAAAAACAGTACTGTGTGATTCTGCCAGGATGAATATCTAAAACATGCAAATTCACAGAGACAGGTTTAAAAAAATATTAGAGGCTACCAAGGCTGGGGGATGGAGGGTTGGGAGGTTATGGCTTAAGGTGGGACAGGGTCTGTTTGGGGATGACGAGAATGTGGATGTCCAATCTGCACTTGTCATTAGTGCCGCTGAAATGTATACCTAAATATGGTTAAAATGACAAATCTTATATTGCATCTATTTTCCACAGTTTAAAGAATTAATAATGTAGTAGACCCAAACCTTCGGATCGTGCACTTTGAATGGGTGACTTGCATGCTGTGTGAATAATGGCTCCAGACTCTGCTGGAGAAAGGCAGTGGGGGGGGGGGGGAGAGAAAGGTGGGGGAGTGGCCAGTCTCCTGCAGTCCTGGCAGCTCCCCTCAGCCTTGGGCCTGAGCTCCCTAGCTTTTTAAACTTTATAGCCTTGAACGCGGCTTTTATTTTTTTCTCACTGGGAGACACTGCTGACCCGTGTAGGTTTAGTGGCTCCATCTCCTCAGGGCTTTCCCAGCTACCCAGGAGTTATTTGATGTCTTGTTTGGACCTCAACCTCAGGTCTTCTGCTCCCAGGTGACTGATGCCTGGGACCCGGGTCTGCAGAGGATCTCAGGCAGCACTTCACCAAGACATAGGATGACAACTCTCCCCAAGAGCTTTTCTGCTTCCTCGGCCGCTGAGCTCTGGGAGCTAAGTTCTTATTGTCAGCATTGTTCCTAGCTGGAGGGACCTGTGAGGCCAGGCTGAAGTCCCTAAGAGCCAGAAAGGACTCACAGCCTGGTCCCTTAAGGGTATGTGATGTCCTCTGCCTTTCCTTCCCTCTCCATTCTTCCAACCTCCCCCACCTTCCATTCTGGGATTGGTCTCTCCCAAGGACATGCCTTTCTGCAGGATTGGAAATGCCTGCTGCTAAAGAGCATGCTCAGAGTTAAGCTGGAGAGCATCCAGGGCAACCTCTCCTGACCAGCTTTACAGAGGCAGGACGTGGCTGAGTTCTCTTCCCTCTTTTCCCTGCCACTTTCTGCACAGCTGCTCCTTTCCTGCAGCCTCCCTTGCTTCCCTCACTCTCCTCATTCCAAGCTAAAAGAATAGCAATCAAAACCCAAACCACAACAGAACAAAATCCTTCTGCCCTGGGACACACACATTTAAGACTATTGTTATGTCACCCCAAGGCACTGCTCAGCCCAGCAGTCCAGCACTGTATTTGGAGGCTCTTCTCCTCCATATGTGAATCTTGCTGCTACCTTCCCCTTTCTTCCTGGCCAAACGTTGCTGTGAGAGAGAGGTTCACTCACTATAGACATAGTCCTTCCAAAGTGAGTATGTAAAGGAGGGTCTCTAAGGATGGAGAAGAGGTTCTCAGAGGTGATAGATACCAGGAAGATCCTGTTGGCATGCGGCTGAACTTAAACTCTGGGCCACACCTGAACCTGGCCACCAAGTAGGCAATCAAGACCTTCCAGAAGGAGCTTGGTGTCATCACTGGAGAAAAATGGTGGGAGAGGGTAAGGCATCCAGATGAAAGGCAACATGATTCCAGTTCTTTCTAAATCCTGGGATAGCTACTCTACATCTGAGCCTCAGTTTCCTCATCTGTAAATGGTCTGTAAAAGGCTAATGAGCTCCAGACCCAGTATCAACATCATTACTCTGGCTCTATGTACTCCAAGTATTTTGTGAACTTTGTATGCAAGCAAGAGATAAGACAGCCTAGAGAGACAGGCTCGGGGAAGTTGTTCGCAATCCAATGTCCATGAAAGACCCAGTGTATGGTTTAGTTGTTTCATTTGGCAAGAATGAATATTTAACTACAAGTACTAATTTATAAATGTACTTGGTACTTATTTAATGCATGTTTTAATAGTTTTCATTTAATTTCCATAAATGTTATTATTGAGATTCCCATCTTATAGATGACAAAGTTGAGCTAAAAAAAGTTGACTCTACCAATGCAATCCTGAAGGCAGAACTAAGTATTATCTTTTAGACCAAGTTTCCCCTCTCTAAAACCATAAAGATATACTATAACCTTCCCCACAAAGTTCATTACCTTGTAAAGATTTTATGCCTTCCAGATTCACAATTAGAATGTGTTGTTATGGGCTAGCAAGAAACCTGGCACTAGAGAAACTCTCAGGAATCCACAAGGATCACCTCAGCTAAGACCCTAAGCAATAGAGGAGAGAGTGCCCAAACTGGCCTTGCCCTGTAGGCAGATTGATGAATATCTTAAATGTCACCATAGAACCTTCATTCAGCACCTGATGGATATGGAGGCAGAGACCCACAGCACTTCTGTCACCCAAAGTTCTTTTGTAGCACTGGGGCATCCATCTTCAGCCCACAGGCCCATAGTATCCAGAAGACTTCCATGAAGCTGGAAATTTGAAAGAATGTTTTGCCTCTATTGGTAGTTTGTCAGTCACTTTCTTCTGTATCCTGCAGAGTCTCAGGAATGTCTGGCAGACTCTTCCATGAAGCAGGAACCCTGAAGCACTGTCTCGCTTTAGGAAAGTTCAGCAATCATTTTTTTGTGAGTCCTACCTGTCCAATTTATACAGCATACCATCAAGCATTCCAGGAAAGAGTGGTTTCTTGCCCAAATGGCTAGCCTTTAATGAATAAAGAAGCTGCTTAGGCCTATAGCAGGGCAGAATAGAGCAAGGTGGGAATTCCAAGAAGGGATAGAGGAAAAAAGAAAGAAGAGTCAGAGAGACGTCATGTAGCTGCCCAAGGAGAAAGATGTTGCCTCCAAAACCTTTCCAGTAAGCCACAGCCTCATGGCGATATAGAGATTAATAGAAATGGGTCAGTTTAAGATGTAAGAGTTAGTTAATAAGAAACCTGAGCTAATACTGAACAATGTTGTAATTAATATAGTTTCTGTATGATGATTCGGGTCTGAGTGACTGGGAAACGAATGTGTGGTTTCCACCTATACAGTGGCATGCCAACATAGGCCAACTGCACCTACATAAAACCTGAGAAAACTTGGGAAAGAATTTTAGACACACACACACACACACACACACACACACACAAACCCAGAGTTAAACATGGCTTAATGGTAGCAGCATTTTCTCATGTAGGCTGTTTGCTAGAAGCAAGCAGAGGCATGATTCCTTTAAGAGAAGGTTTCCTGACTCAGCAGTAGCAACAAAACCTGCATGGCTCTTTTAAGAAGGTTTTCTAATTTGTGCTAGTTGCATGAAAAGCCCTAGGTTTTTCAGGAGGCCAAACACTTGAATGGGGTTTGTTTGAAGCATGCTGCAAGTTACTTGGTGGTAATATGGGCCAATTGCTTCCCAGAGTTGAGGTGGTGAGCATGGCTCCCACCTGGTGGTCCCAGAGCTGACAGTAAAGGTACCTCCACCATATTGAAAGGCTGAGAGAGGCATCCAGGGCCACTGCAACTACACTGCTTACCATTTTAACATGCTCTGACAGAAAAGGATTTCAGACATGAAATAGGACAGAATTCACTGATTGGCTAGTCTGGTGACCAGCAAAACCAGGTTTTTACCAATCTCTCACCCAGAGCTGGGGCTACAGCCATGTCTGGTGCCACATGGGTACTAGCAACCCAAACTCAGGCCCTGTGGTTGCATGACAAACATTTTCCTGTTGAACTCTCCCCATTGTGTAGTTTTATTATTCCTCTTAAATTAAGTCAAGCTCATGTCATAATTAACAAAATAATAATAATTCAATCTAAAAACAAAGCAAAAACTCTAGTGTAAGCGAGAGAAAGTAACAGGATTCAAATGTGGCCGCTAGCCTATTCCATCTTGGGTTCTGTGTCAAGGTGTTCTGAGAAAGGAGCTACCCTCTTTTGTTCTTTGGCAGATAACATGGAGAGTTCAGTTCAGGAGTTGTGAGGTTAACACAAGGGACTTGCACAGCTCAAGCCCATCGGCCTCTGGCACAGTATGAGCAATCGGAGAAGGGCCTAACTAAGCTTGCCATGTTACCCTAATTAGCACAGTTCAGGGGCCATTTCACTGGCTGCCTTTGCAAAGGGCATTGGGAGCTAAATCTGTGGGAAACTGGGGTGCCCGCTGTGGGAACGCAGGCAAGGAGTGGGAAAGGTGGCAGAGAGTCCTAAGGCAGAGAACTCTCAGCTGAGGATTGCTGGCAGTCAGTGAGGACCAGCTGAGCAAAGCCCTGGTAATGATGGAGTGTTTCCCCGGAGTCCTGGACTGGTGCAACAAGGTTTTGTTTGGAAACGGCAAGGACTCGGTGTCTGTGAAGTATCATTAGCGCTCTGGGAACTGCAGCGGCCTTGAAAGCCAGGCTCTGTCCCTGGCTTGTGGGCTCACCTAGTAAATGACCAGGGGATTGGAACTCAATAACACTTACATCAAAATAGCAGCAACAGCAACAGCAGTCTTCAAGGTTTCTTGCTCAAGCTTATCTAAGAATAAAAGTCCATCAATAACCCCAAGGCCTTTTTTTTTCTATCTAGCAAACTGTGGTGGTTTGAATAGAAATGTCCCCCTGTCTTAGGGTTTCTATTGTTTCAGTGAAACTGACCGTGACCAAAAAGCAAGTTGGGGAGGAAAGGGTTTATTAGGCTTACACTTCAGTATTGCTCTTCATCACTGAAGGAAGTCAGGACAGGAACTCAAACCAGGCAGAAACCTGGAGGCAGGAGCTGATGCAGAGGCCATGGAGGAGTGTTGCTTACTGACTTGCTTCCCCTGGCCTGTTCAGGTCACATTCTTATAGAACCCAGGACCAACTGCCCAGGGATGGCACAAGTCACCATGGGCTGGACCCTCCCCCATTGATCACTATGAGAAAACGCCTTACAGCTGGATCTTAAGGAGGCATTTCCTCCGCTGAGGCTCCTCCTGATGATTCTAGTTTGTGTCAAACTGACACACAACCACCCCACCAGTCACCACGATAACTATAACCTCATAGATTTGAATTCTTGGTCACCAGGGATTTTCACTGTTAGTACTGGCCTTGTTGGAGTAGGTTTGGGCTTATTGGAGGAAGTGTGTCACTAGGGGTGGGCTTTAAGGTTTTAAATGCTCAACTCAGGCCAAGGGTCTCTTTCTCTTCCTGCTGTCTGCTGATCCAGATGTGGAACTTCCAGCTCCTTGTCCATCACCACGTCAGCCTGTGAATCTCCATGCTTCCCGCCATGATGATAATGAATCAAACCTCTGAACTTTAAAGTTGCCCCAATTAAATGTTTTTCTTTGTAAGAGTTGCTGTGGTCATGATGTCTCTTTACAGCAGCAGAAGCCCTATCTGAGACAGGGGCATATAAGCCCAAGAAAGTCACAAAGAACCAGGCTGGAGAGCCAAAGAGAAGGGACCAGACAAAGCAGGCAGCAGGGTTTTACAAAAATAAATAAATAAATAAATAAATAAATAAATAAATAAAATTTACCACTGGCTCTGAACAGTAGAAGAACCAAACTTTAGATGAATTTTGAGATTGACAGAAAATTAAAAACACAGTCCAAAGCTTTGTCTGCCCTTGCTTCTACCAGTGGGGTGACTTGAGGCTGGAGAAAGCAATTCGAAGAATTGGAAGGCATTGTGGTTGGTTTTAACATCAACTTGCCATAAATTAGAAACATGAGGAAGTCTTGCCTGTAGAACTAACTGACCTGGCTACCGTAACTCATGTGGGCAGGCCTGCCCCAATGGTGGATGGCACCTTCTGGTAGCAGCCCGAATAAAAAGGGATTTCAGAAACAAGATTCTCTTGGGTTCTGTTCACTTGGCCTTCCTCTTGTAAGAGAACTGATCTGCCCCGCTGTTGCCTTCATTTATAACAGCATCAAGCCTTCATAGTAGATTAGGGACAGGTGGCTTTTCGCGAACCTTCAGGACTTTTGGCATCAAACTGGGACTACTGGGGCAGCCTGCTTTGTGTACCCAGTGCTTGTCAGTCCCCTTGTGAGAGACAGCTGTTGTGGGACTCTAATGAGTCACCAAAAGGTTATTAACTTCTTGGATGTGATTTAGCTGTTGTTACTATTTTAAAGCTATGTTAATACATTTTAAAGCTAACTTAGTGTGTGTGTGTGTGTGTGTGTGTGTGTGTGTGTGTGTGTGTGTGTGTATTCATCCTGTTGATTCTGGTCCTCTAGAAAGCCATGACTAATGCAGAAGATCATCTGAAAGTCAAACTCAGAGGGGATACCCTGCAGTGATTTGTGTCCACTGTTAAGTGGGAGGATCCATCAAGACTTCGATGGATAGTGGTATAGGATGTGTACTACTCAAATCCAGGGGTGGTAGACATCACAACGGGCGTTGACTTCGGGAGCTAGGAGGTGCACAACCTGCATGGTTGTGTGTGTGTGGTTCTGCGAGGGCTTCAAAGGCAGCAGCATGTAGCTGGCATCTGCCAAGCTGTGCCCGGCTCTGTGCAGAGCTTTCCTTGGATGTGATTTGATCCTTACAGCCATTTAGTAGGTAGAGATTTCATCCTTTGTTAAATGCGGGCCAGATTCAGATCTTGGTCTCCCACACAACAGGGAGCTACTTTCCCTCAACTTCAAGTACATGTTTAAGTCAGGGTTTATTTATTTTTTTATTTAGTTGTTTGTTTATTTACCTATTTATTTATTGTGTATACACACACACACACACACACACACACACACACACACACACACATATCTAATCTAGCTATTTAGCCCGGGCTGGCTTTGAACTTGCATTTCTCCTCCTGCCCCAGCCTTCTGAGCTCTGGATTCATAAACGTGTGCCACGGTGTCAGATTTCAGCCAGTTTAGAGCATGTGTTCATTCTGCTCTAAGTGGCATCTATGTTGGAATTCCTGGGTGCTTCATCCATATATGACAGAGAAAGGTTGAACAAGGGACAGCATAAACTTAGGTATGTCCAGGGCCTTGACTGTGGGACACCTATGTTCTTGCTCTCCTGAGATCTATGGCCTCTGTCTGCCCATCTTTCTGTGGCCTGAGTGTCCTGTCTCTTTCTTTATGCAAAAAAAGCGCAAGGTCCTGCCTAATGTATGCCGTGTCTTAGGGCTATGGCGAGAACATCATGGCTGTTTTTCTGCATGCTCATCCATTTAGGGACAGGAATGTTCAGCAGGCCCAGGTTGGTCTTTTTCCAGAGGAGTTCTTTAGTTGAAGATCCTGGAGGGGACCATGAGTTGTGGACTCCGTGAGTCTCTTTGACCACACCACCATCCTGGTCTGACTGGGACAGGGTCCTGGGACAGCAGCTCTTCTGCAGTTGATTGAGTCCCAGCTTGCTGAGAAGTGACAAAGAAGTGTAGCCGCTTGCCAGCGACGTCCAGTTGTACATGCCAGAGAGCGACTGATGTCAGGGTGGCCTAGCAACTCTGTATGTCACTAGACTTTTCCAAACCCGTGGATGGCTGCAGTGCCCAGCAGGAACAACAGACATGTTTGCCTCTTCCCTGTGTGTCCCAGAAGCCAGTCAGGGGCAGCTCACAGACTCTCAACCCTGCCAATGGGACCTGTTGCTCCCACTTATCCTGTGCCTAATTAACAATAAGTAAGAGAGTGGCTGAACTGAATTACAAATGTAGTAGTCTCCCACAGTTCCACAATAGCCACTGTGGCGTGTCTGCAGTCTTCTTTTTCCTTTCTTTTTAAAGACAGGGTCATGCTATGTAGCCCAGGCTGGTCCAAAACTTGAGGTGATCATTCTGCCTCAGCCTGAGTGTAGAAACTTGAGGCATGAGTTACTATGCCCTGCTCCAAATGTTCTCTGATCTATATGGCAAGTGTGGGGAGGAATTATACTTAAGACATATATGCAGGGAGATGTCTATAAAAGCCACAGGCCCAAGGAAACTTTCCTCTTCACAGTCGGCTACTTCAGGTGTCTGTTAGAGTGACAATTCTTTAGCACTTCTCCTCCTCAGCACTAACATTTGTCCCTTCAGTGGCGTGGCTGGGCTTCCCTTTCACACATATCTTTCCTCGAGGGATTCAGATGCAGGCTATCCGTTCCTGTCTTCCCGTTATTGGTTTGCAGTGAGTAACTCTCGCCTCTGTGCATCAGAGCTTATCACATTCAGGGAGTCTTCCTTAAAGAGGTCAAAATATATTGGGATGAAGGAGCCCTATATCTTTTCTGTAGTCTGGAGCACAGCAGGGAGGAGGAGAAAGAGAGATTTCTGTTTCCCAACCGTGCCTGCTAAGGTGTTAGTTATTTGACTCCAGATACCATGGTAATTAATAATGTAATAAGATGCAATTTGTAGGCACTCATGCCTGAAGGCCTCAGGTCCCAAGGCCCTTGGTAAAAGGGAAAATTAAAAGCATCTATAATCTCAAAGAGGACAGCCTGACCACAACTCATGAGGCTGAGAGTAACCAGGAGAGGTTGCCTGAGCTCCCACCCCAGGGACAGTTTAGGTTTGTAAGCTCCTGAGAGGTTCATACCCCAGAGCTGCAGCTTCAGGAGCCGGGGAGGTAGCCGTAGGCCCTGGAGTGCTGGCCTCCCCTCAACAGGCTCCCAGTAGATCTTAGAGGAGTCTCTCACTTTTAGGGTCTTATCAGAATCCAGGGCAGATGTCAACTGGGATGCCAGTTTCACCAGTCCGTCAGTGCTACAAAAGCTGTCTGTCCTGTTTCCATTTCACAGGGCTGTTGTTGGGGGAATGAGAACATCTACAAAGCCCAGTTGAGTTTACCAGTTGTTTTTTTCTTCCCCCACATGAATTATTTTCTGTAATTCTTTAACAACCTCAGAGGGTTCGCCACAGACCTCACCTGTCCAATATCTGTCTCCCGCTGCTTTTCCTTTGCCAGATTCCAAGTGACAACGTGCAAAGTTGAGACAGCTTGGGAGGTCAGCGTGACATAAGCAAGTATTGTTGAGGGTGGCAGAGAGTCCCAGGATAAGTTCCTAAGGGTGCTGGCTCAGTCATCAGTATTTTCTTTTGTTTATCTTTGCTTTCTATTTTCTATCCAGAATTCAGACATGGTGGTTGGTCCTCTAGCAGATATCTTGACCTATAAGCTTTTTTTTGAAGCTGGAAGCCACATGGTCAGGATGGTATGATAAAAATAGAGCTTCGAGTCCCTAGTGACTAAGAAGTTGTCACAAAAGCTTGGAATGGCCTGCGTAGATTTTTCTTTACATGAAAAGATAATAAATGTCTCCCATGTTTAAGCCAATGCAACTAATCTTTGTAGGTGTGTATAATTAATCTGTCTTTCAAAGTAGAAAATGAGCCCAGAAATGTCAACAAATTCACCAAAAATGACCCCTTTAGAAAAACAAGAGACTACAATCACACTGCAGACAGAGATCACTGGCTTTCCCTTCTGTTCCCAATGTGCTCTTTGGTTACAAAGATATATTAAGAAATCAGAGTGTGTATGCCTCTTGGTGGGGATTGAACCTTGGCCCTCATGCTTGCTAGGTAAGTGCTGTTCTACTGATCTGCAGTCCTTAGACCCAGCTAGTGTCTTGCTGCCTACAGGAGCTGCCTTTCCCTGGGGCCTCTTTTATCTCGCTGCTTTTTCAAATCATCTCTCCCACTTCTTCACCTTTGACCTTTCTGCTTTTCAGTGTTTCCGAAAGCCATCTGATCAATGGCATGAGCTGGGTTTGGAGCTCTGAGTCTCAGGCCAAACACACGGAACAAAGGAAGAGAGACTGCCCCAACTGTGCCCCAGTATCTAACAGCTGCCCCACCCGGAGCTGCTTCCTTCTTTGATTTCCCTGCCCTCCTCTTGTCCCCCTGGCTCCTATTCAACTTCCTTTGCCAATTGGAACTGTACATCATGTAAACTTCTTGGGAGTGCACGAGGGGCTGGCATTGGGATGACTAAGCCTGCCACATCAATGTGAGCCTATCAGTCAGCCCCTCCATCCAGAACACGTGTGCCAGAGAGAAAATCAGATGGTCCAGATCCTGGGAAGACAGACTTACAAACATGTCTTCATGTGGCAGGAGGGATACTCAGAGGTTAGGAGCACTAGCCGCTCTTCTAGAGCATCCTGGCTGGAGTTCTAGAGCCCACGTGGGCTTTCACACCCATCCACACTCTGCTCCCAGAGGATTTGATGTCTTCTTCTGGCCTCCTTGGGCACTGAATTTTTGTGGTATTCAGACATACATGCCGTCAAGATACTCATACATATCAACTAAAATAGAAAAAAAATTGAAAAAGACCAATGTCTTTATAATACCTTTGAAAGGACTGGTTGGTCTTTCCCATCTTCTTATCTATCACTAGCTGGGAAATAGAAATCCTGGTCTTTTGGTCAGGATGGACTCAAAGAACACTCATCCAGACAGGAGTGAAAGATGATGGCCCAAGAGATCTGAGATGGTCAACAGAAGCACAGGAGGGACCATCTGACTTCTTCAGGGGAGAGAGAGAGAGATTGATTGCCTAAGTGCATGTAGAAACCAAAGGAAAATATTAATTGTTCTGCTTTATCACTCTCTGCTGTATTCTCTTAAGAAAGACTCTGTCACCGAACTTAGTTAGGTTGGTGGCCAGCAAGCCTCACGGATCCTGCAGTCTTCCTCTCCTGGCCTTCTAGTTATTACCATGTGTGACACCTGTATTTTTTTAAAATGTGACTTCTGGAGATTTGAACTCACTTTCTCTTGTCTACATAGCAAGCATTCTTACCCTCAGGAGATTTTAATTACCAGGCATGCAGGGAGGAAGTAATGGCATATTCTCAAGAACTGAGGGCTCAGAATGTGTTAAATTGTTTTCCTTTTATATGAAAAATTATGAAAGGAGACCAGAGGTTCACACTGAGCTCCTAACTCTTCTCTTGATCTAAACACAAAGAATCCTGATGTGTGGGAACCAACTAGAGATCAACCAGTTGATTGAAACAAGCCATGATTATAATAGCCAACCCTCAAACACCACTGGGGTAATGCCCCACAAATAGTGACACTTTAAAGTCTTCAATGACAGCAAAGGAGAATGCTATTGTATGCATATTAAAAAAAAACAAAATGAAAACAAACCAACAAACCAGAAACAAAAAAACCCAACCAAAAACAAAACAAACAAACAAAAAACCCCACTGAAAGCATTTTATTCTCTTGCCCAGGGTGACAGACCCAAGGGGAGTAGAGCCACAGGGGACATTGTGCACTCAGCCACTAGAGTTCTGCTTCCCAAATGAAGCCAGATTGTGGGTCTAGAGAAGCATGGAAACAGGATTCTCTTGGTTCAGTCATTGGCTCTTCTACTTCTAAACATTGGTTTTGATCATCAGGATAATTAGAACATCAATCTCCTTCATAAACACATGGCCCACCTGCTCAAGGATCATTGTGGTGTGCAATCTCTCTCTTTCCAAACAGGCCTCACTTTCTATTCAGTGTGGTCATTTAAATCCATGTCTTAATGACTTCCAGGGACAGAACAAGGCCAGGTGCCCAGCATCTCCACCATGGGAGAAGTCCCTGAGTGCCTGCCAGAGAGTCTTGGTGCTTCCCTTTGCTTAGAAAATAGCGTTTAAATTTTATTTTTAATTAAAAATTGTACACATGCATGGTGTGCAGCATGTTATCTTGACATGTGCAAACGCTGTGGGCTGGCTCAATCTTGTGTGCCCAAAGTTTTCCTGGGGAGACACAGCATATGCATCTACTCACCCCAGATAGGGAACCCATGACTGACCAAAGTGTGGTTCTCATTAAAGACCAACTAGGTGAACCATGAGTTTTCTTGGGAGTACTTACAGGAATATGATGTGAGGTTACTCACGGGACCAGAAATGACTCAGGACAGCTGTATCATGAAAGCGTGTAGGATAGTTCACAAAAGCTGGGAACCTGGTGGACTGCATAGCCTGCAGGCGGCTCAACAATTTGGAGAGTGCTCCTTCCCAGGGACCCCGTTGGTATCCCTCTTCCAGGCTGCTTGTTGGTTTCTGTTTCTTCTAGGAATTTGGCATAGTCAGATCAGAGTTGTTGTTGTTGTTGTTTTTATAGCTGTAGTTGGGTTGTTTACTCTGACAGAGAGAGGCTTAGTGGGATCTCATCAGTTTCAAGGACTTCCTGAAGCTATTCAGGTTGTTTAACTTCTACTTAAAGAGCTTCCCTTCAGGGTGGAGGGTTTTAATATCAGAGGAAATTTACACAATACTAAATCAAGGAAATTTCACATTTACCATCTTACACATTTACTAGTTTTCTATGGTTAAGAACACTGAAGAGCATTCTACTCTCTACTTGCTTAAGTTCAATTATTTTGTATTTCACATGAGATAATTAGGCATATCCTCTTTTAAATAATCAGACAGTACAGAAGAATAATGAGTAACTTTTTCTCACTCTTCCTAGGCACCAACTGCTCAATAATTTTTTGTATATTTTTCCTATCTTCTTTGGAAGCACAGAGCATACTGAACAATTTTTATATAATTATATTTCAGTCGATGTTTACCTTATGTGTTTTGTAATATGTTACTCTCTAGAGTTCTGTTTTTAAAATGATATTATGCTATTCTACAATGTAGAATAGCATAGAATAAGCCAACACACGTGGACAAGGGCTGTCAAATTTTGTTGCCAGTTTGAGATAGAGTCTGCCATTCTGCACCAGTGCTGTAGTGACCTGTGTCAACATCTTAATAGCTGAACCTGAGAAAACACTTCTCTAGCTGGTTGGTTTTAAGCAGGAAACCCATACAGAAACAATCTCAATTCAGTTTCTCTTTTTACAAATGGATTCACATAGCAAATGCTACAATGATTATTCTCATATCATTTAATGTGCAATTGTTTTCATAGAATGGTCTTCTGGAAATATAACTATCAGCCTGTTGCCCTGGATATTTAAGTATTTTAAGAATGATATGCTAATCAAGGGTTGCCAACTAATGGGTCTACCAACAGGATTCAAGAGTTGCCATGTTTAACTGTTTTGTCAGTGTTTCACATTCTGAATTCTCTAAGTATTTCATTTCCTTAGTGGGCAAGAAGATGAAATTCTATACTTGTTTTAAATTGAGTTTCCCTGATTACATGATTGAGCATATTTTAAAAAGTCTTTATATATTTGTGGTCCTTTTCCTGTGCAGTCTCATTCATATTCTATTCTGCTTTGTCTCTTAAGTTTTGGCTTTTATCTATTGATGGTTAGATGTTTAGAAATCTTCTTGTCTAGATGTTATTTTTTCTATTGCATTGTGTTGTAGAAGTTTCTTCTTAGTCTTTCTATTTTGTCTCGATTTTATTTCTGATATCTTTTGATTTATTGAAGCTTAGAATTTTCATAAAAGTGTCCTCTCTAATTTTTGAGTTATGCAGTTGTGGTGGCTTGCATGAAAATGACCCCCGAAGACTTGCTCATCTATTTGTATACTTGTCCCCATTCCCACCCTGTTGGTGGAACTGCTTAGTAAGGATTAGGAGGTATAGACTCACTGAGGCAATATATCACTGAGGGTGGGTGGTGAGGTTTCAAAACCCACACCATTGCCAGTTAGTTCTTTCTCTCTGTCTTCTTCTTGCTGATAAGGATATAAGCTCTCAGTTACTGCTCCAGCACCATGCTGGCCTGTTTGTTGCCATGTTCTTTGCGACTCTAACCCTCTGGAAATGCAAGCCCCCAAATAAACTCTTTCTTCTGTAGCTTGCCTTAGTTATAATGAATTATCATAGCTAAGACAGCAATGTATATAAAGAGCAATATAAAATCTTTATAACCTCACCACCAGCTTTATAACCTTAACATGTTGTGATATCTAATTGCTTCCACCATCTTAGGGTTTTAAAAAGTTTTTTTTTTACCCACTTAAAAGCTAATCAAAAAAGGTTTTGATGGTAAGCTTCAATTGTATTGACTAAGAGTTTGTTAATGAGTGTGTTCATTATTGCTTCTTGTGGTCTACAACTTCCTGTTGGTTTTATTTTCTTCTAAATGAAGTATATTTTTCCTCCCTCTCCCTCCCTCCATCCCTTTCTTTCTTTCTTTCTTTCTTTCTTTCTTTCTTTCTTTCTTTCTTTCTTTCTTTCTTTTTCTTTCTCTTCTTCCTCTTCCCTTCCCCTTCTCCTCCTCTTCCTCCTTCTCTTCCTCCTCTTCCTTCTCCTTTTCTACTTCCCAGCTTACTATGTAGACCTGGTTGGACAGGAACTCACTATGTAGAACAGACTGAACTCAAACTGAGATTCCCATTCCTCTTCCTTTTCAGTGCTTGAATTCTTGGTAGTTCTTTTACTGAAGGTGTGTAGATGTGAAGTTATCTTAATATTTTCTAATAACTAAAAAGTAATAGCTCTAACAGAGAGCTAACTGCCTATACCCATGTCCTTGTTCTTAGAAGCAGAATTAGAATTCTTATTTTATTGAGAAAGTCTCATGTTGAGCAAAAATTCTACATTTTTCAGCCTCTAATAGCTCTGACTTGAAGGAGATGTAAGCAAAGCCTCCAGATCAATGGTAGCCCCTCAAGCAGGATGATGACTCGGCTAACGGAGTCCTACTTTTGTCCTTTCCTCCTTTCCTTGAGTGCAGACTCTTTCAGCAGAGCTGCATGCTGAGGAGAGAAGGATGGAATGGAGAGGGCTGGTCCTCAGCTGGGATGTTCCACAGAAGTCTTGACCTATCTCTTCTAAACCACTGTGTGATGGAGTTTTTCCTTGGGCCACCAACTCACAAAAAACTTAACACAGAGACTTATATTAATTATGAAATCTCAGCCTTACCTCAGGCTTGTGTCTACTTAGTTCTTATAACTTACATTAACTCATATCATTTAATCTACATTTTTTTATGTGGCTCAGTTACCCTTACTCTGTACTGCCATTCTGCTTCCTCTGTGTCTGGCTACTGACTTGGCCTTTGGTCTTTCCAGCGTTCTCTGTCTAAAATTCCCACCTATCCCTCCTGCCTAGCTATTGGACATTTGGTTTTTCTATTGAACCAATCACAGTGACACATCTTCACACAGTGTAGAGGAATATTCCAGAATATCATTGGTTATAAGAGAGTGACTCCTCTGTCTCATCTTAGTCTCTGTCTTTAGGACCCTTATACTAAGCACAAACTCTGGGTGTTTTTCTTTCACAGCTAAAGGTGATGTGTTCTTGTCTTTTATTTATTTGTAGATGAGAGTCTGTTGCTTCTACCATCTTGAAGGGTCATTCTTTAATGTGAGTGTGAGTGGATTTGTTTTTATTTATCTTGATAGGCACTTGGAACACATTTTATTTAAAGATATTTATGTCTTTATCTTAATTTAGAAAAGTTCAGCCATTTTCTCTTTAAATATTGATTCTCATTTTTTTAAAATCCCAGTTTTTCTGGAATTTAATAAATGTTAAAGCATTAAATTTTTTCTTGTCACTTAAGTGTCTCTCTCTCTGTAATTTCCCTAATTTCATTTTTCAGATTATGAAATCCCTCTGTAACAGTCTGCTTTCTCAAGGTTGTAAGTGTAGTTAGCTCATTGTAGAACCCTTGCCTTGTAGTCATATGGTCTATAAAAGTGTTTCAATTCAAATTTTATTAAATATTAAATATATAAAATTCAATGATATTTTAAAATATTTCTAGGATTTCTAATAGGTTCCGTTTCTTATCTTGCTATCTATTCTTTATTAATGTCTGATTAAATAACTTCTTATTCTGTTTAATATGGAAATTGTGACTTTACTCTTTCTAAAGACATACCAAAAGCAATATGTTTAAAAGTCTGTCCAACTGTCATGTAAGTGAATATATTAGCTGTCTATATCAGCTCTTCTTTTCTTCATATAAGTTAGAATTTTGATTTGAAGGGTTATTATGGGGGAAGCTTTTGTTTCTTTGTCTTTCCCCTTTATCTCACTGCATGTTTGATCCTCTTACTGACTAGAATTGCCTGAGAAAGTACACAGTGTCTCTAAATTTGAATTCCAACTTAGCTATAAGATTTTAGCACAGGTGTGTCTCAAATATTGAATGAGACATTCTTATACTATAAAATAGTTTGCTGTTCATCTGTAATTCAAGTTTAATAATATTGTGCATTTGTGTGTGCATACAAACATGCATGCATGCCCATGTGTTTGTATGTGTGTGTGTGTGTGTGCACACACATGTAGATGGGTATATTCTCCTGTGTGTGGGCATGTGGTAGCCAGATGTTGGTATTAGTGTCTTCTTCGATCAGGACATACCTTAGGCTTTGAGATGGGGTTTCTCAGTGAACTTGAAGTTCACCAACTTGACTCAACTGCCTGAACCCTGAGCCCTGGGGATCCTTCTGCCTTTCATTACCTCACTGACCAATGCCTGGGCTAGGATTGCAGATGTGCACTGCTATTCCTCGCTCTCAGTGGGTGCTGCAGGTCCAAACTCAGGTCTTCAGGCTTGCACAGTAAGCACTTTCCCTACCAAGCCATCTTTCAAGTCCTGATATTCTGCATTTTTATTTGCTGAATCTGATATATATTTGCTGAATCTAGAACTCTAAATCCAGAACTTGGAGAGGTTTGGGTCCATGGTGAAGTTTTGGTTATATCCCAGCCACAGCAAAGCAAAGCAAAAGAAGCTAAAAAGCTGCCCATTAAAGGTGTTTTTAAGGAAATAACAACAATAATTAAGGACAATTGTTGTTCCCCAAGGACTGAGAATTCCTTTTCTGGAGCAGGATCTTTCTTTCTTTCTTTTTTTTTTTTTGCAGATTAAGTTCAGCCCTTCAGCTCTCGCTGAAGACCCAGAAAAACACTTTGGCTGGAAATGTCACCATGCGTGGCATTTGTAAATCCACTCTGCCCAGAAGGCTCTGGATCTGTCAGACGTACAGGCCAACAGAGATGTGAAATCATGAGGCATTGCCTGTGCCCAAAGAGTTTTTAATCTAGTCTGAAGGCAGACAAACACAGGCAGAAAGATGGGAGGGAGTTTACCAGACACAAGCAACGGTACCAGCCAAGCCGATGGAGGCCAGTACGAGCAAAGCAGTGAGCCGGGACCGTGTCCCACAAAGGGAGCACTGCTTACAGCCAAGCTCCTACGAGCCATCCAGGTGACCTCACTTAATTCTCAGTGCAGTTTCACGAGGCAGAATTTATCATCCTGACTTTGTAGGGAAGGAAATTGAGGCCAGAATGATTAAGTACCTTGCCCTATATCACATGATTAATAAATAGAGCTTCTAACCCCACACTGTTTTCATAAACCCATGGGTCAGCGCTGGCGAGTTAAACTGGGAAATGTTGAGAATGAAGGTCAAGCAATATTAGGTGGGTTTTAAGACCTTACGATACAATGTTAGGAAGACGTCACACCCTCCATCATTTCCCAACAGCGTGTTCTATGGTTTCCTAGAGAATGTCCTTGGGTGAATCAAAAGGAACTAAAATTGACCCAGGTTTTAACAGGAAAGGAAATGAGGCCAGAGCTTTGACAGTCAGCGTTGTGGTTGTTTGTTTAGGTGACTATTCCCTCACTTCTTTGGGCCCTCGACTAATTTCAGAGGGTTTATAGTAATCTGAATCACCACACTAAACGCTGCTATGAGATAAACCGTGGTTGGGTTTTCATGGATTTGCTTAGAACGTGAGTTACTACTCTCCGAGAGAGCTGGGCGCTGTAAAGTTTTATAACTTTGAATTGGGAATGGCTGTGCTTCCTCAGAGTAGCGGAGAAGCCAGTAACTTATTTCTGTCTTTGGAAATATATGTCAGTGAGGTTGATGGCATTGCACGCTGTCAACCTGTACTTAAACACGGCTTCTCTCTGGCGTCTTTTCGGCCTTTCTATGGAATCGGACATGAGGTAGGAGTAGTGTTTGTCATGAGTTGAGATTGTAGGTTGCCTGCAAGTGAGCTGGAAATTCTTCCATGCTGACAGTATGGAAAACAGAAATGTTTGTGGAAGTTATTCTGAAAGCTGAACTTGGGGAAATAGTTAATTGTTCTGGAAACAACTTGGAAAAGTGAACAGGTGAGTTTGTAGGTTTGCACTAAAAGTAAAGTCCAAGTTAGGCATGTGGCCATCCCTCTCAAATCCTTGAGGAAGGCAGTAGGGAGAACTGAGCCTGAAGAGGGTGGACTTTAAATTATCCACACTGCTGCTCCCCGGTAGTGACATGGGTGAGCAGTGATTGAGTATCTTCATAATAACACCTTGCGTTTGTGTGTGCATTGTAATTTTCTATTTCCATCCATTCATTCTGTTACATGTGCACTTATCCAGTGTTTGTTGAGAGCTGCTTTTGTCTCAGGAAGGTCACAGAGCTCGTGATACTCTGAAGATACATTCCAAGTAGCAGATGCTAGAAGTTGAGGGTGTAACAGCAAACAGCAAAACCTGCCCATATTTAACTTGAATAGATATGTTAAAATAAGCCTATGCAGGCTTTTTGGATAGTAATACACACTGTTACAGAAAGCTCTGAGCAGTGTGTGTGTGTGTGTGTGTGTGTGTGTGTGTGTGTGTGTGTGTGTGTGTTGTGTGCGTGTGTGTTTAGAGATTAAGCAAGACAGCCCCTCAACAGGGATGACCTTTGGTGGAGAATGAGAATTGCTGAGATTGTTTAGCAAAGATTTGAGGGGAAAACAGTCCCAAGCTGAGGAAGCAGCGTATATAAAGGGTCTGAAGCTGAAGGTATCAGAAATGCCTGTGGAGGCAGACTGCTGTGTGGGTGGGTAAGGTTCCTGAGACTGCAGGAGGCGGCTGCAGGAGCACCAAAGGAGAAATGATCGACCTTGGGCTGGGCTGGTCGTGAGGGAAGAGGGACAAGCTGGTGGGCTTTGGCCATCCTTCAGAGAAGGATGATTTAACCTTGTCAGAAGGTCACGAAACTTTCCTGAGAAGGTTTCTTGGCACTGAGAACTGAAGGCTGAACACAAGCAGAGGTGAAGATGCCAGGTCAGAAAAATCCCAGGACATAAATAAATAGGCTTCTTGTTGTAGCAGGTCAAATTTGAAGCTTTATAATAAGTTTGTGTGCCTGTGTAAAAGCAAGGGGTGTAGTGAAGCTGGGAAGAGGGATAGGGTAGAGACCTTGGGGGAACCCTGTAAGCCATATTGGGGAGCTTGGGCTTCTTTTTATGTGATGGGGTAGGGGTGGGGCATCACAAAACAGCTCTCAACAGAAGCAACACGGTGGAATGTGAGTCTCAGAAAGGCCCCTGAATAGGAATGGAGAAGATGCCATGTTCCTATTGGATAGTCAACCTTCAAGGGAGAATCTCTTTCCCCATTCTCTTAAAAAAAAAAAAAACAAGTCTCCTAGGGTTGAAAGGACTTGGGACAGGACCTATCATAAGGTTGACTGGAGGCTATAATCACAGTGCTCTGTGCCTTTTCTTTCAACTCTTTGAGTTGAACTGATGCAAAAACACAGCTCTCATCTGAGAGGGAATAAGAAGAGAGTCTATTCTGGAGCAAAGTAGGTGTGGCCATAACCCAGGAACATTGATTCAATTTGCCCCAAATACCATATTCCCAAAGTAGTAACCGTTTCATGAAGCTTTTATAGTAACAGTAAAAAAATGTGATAAGTCAAGTCTCTTTTATTTCCATACTTATTTTTATTTATGTGTACTTGTGTGCATTTGCACATATATTCAGGTGCCTACAGAGGGCAGAAAGGGTGTCCAGTCTCCCAGAGCTGGAGTTACAGGCAGTTGTGAGCCACCTGGTGTGAGTGCCAGGGGTTGAATTCTGGTCCTCTGCAAGAACAGTGAATATTCTTAACCCACTGATCCTCTTCTCCAGCCCCTTCATAGTGCTTTTAAAATAAATTGGTGGTTTCATCAGACAGTGGGTCATCTCTGTTCTAGGCTTCAAATGCTGCCTGATGATGCCTTTGGCTTGGTAAAAAGTAGGTATCTATATTCACTAAACATGTTTACCAAACAGTCACAGTCTGAATTGTAGCTCAAATTCAGAGGTGAGTAGTAAATAACTGACTATTAATAGGGCTAAAGACAGCCCATGGTAATTTGGTTTTAGATTTAAAATATCCCAGCATGTTACAGGCATGGAAGTTTGAACCAGTTGCCTTATATAATCTTTAACATGGATGCACACAGACTTCAATTCACACTAGAGCATATAATAGTGACAAATATGATCATGTTGTACCACAGCGTCTTAACCACGATGTAGGTCATTGTCTCTCCTTTCTGTATACTAGATGGTTGACTTTACCTCATGTCTAAGACACTGCTCTGTTGCTGTAAAGAGCTATCTTGACCAAGGCAACATAGAAAGCATTAAATTAGGGGTCTGTTTATAGCTTCAGAGAGTTAGTCCATGAACATCACGACAGGAACATGGTGGCAGGCAGGCATGGATGGGGCTGGAACATTAGTTCATATCTCATATGCAAAAGGCAGAGTGAGTTTACTGGACCTGGCATGGGCTTTTGAAACCTCCCAGCCACCATAGTGGGGTGACCACCAAGAGACCTCCGCACTTACCAATCCCTTCCAAAAATAGCTCAGCCAACTAGGGACCAGCTTTCAGACAGGTGAGCCTGTGGCGGCCATTCTCATTCAAACCATCACACCTTGGGTTGACAGTTCCTAGGATGCATAGACTGCATTTCCTGTCCTAATCAGCATTTTTAATGTATTTTCTCTTTTCATGGGATCCTAGAGGGTTGTCGTATTAACTAGTATCATTCATTCCTGTTGGAATCACTCATTCATCCATCCATTTCCCCATCATCCATTCTCCTTAAGAGAAGTTGGATGTCCTGCCGGGAAAATAGATAAGAGAACCCGCTCTGAATGTTTAAGTGGATAGAGTGTTTGAGAAACTAGCTGTCTTTCCTTGCTAGAGACCCAGGCAGGTAAAGGGTTGGAAGGGGGGCGATTTGGGTGCTGTAAGAAGGAAGAGTTGCAGAAAGTCTTCCTAATGGAGCTTGTAAGTCAACTGCACTTAAACCCAGTAAAAGATGCTGTGTGAAAAATTCCTAGGCTTAGTTTTTTTTTTTTTTTTTTTTTTTTTTTTTTTTTTGAGGTAGGGATA
This sequence comes from Microtus ochrogaster, assembly GCF_000317375.1. Taxonomy (NCBI): domain Eukaryota; kingdom Metazoa; phylum Chordata; class Mammalia; order Rodentia; family Cricetidae; genus Microtus; species Microtus ochrogaster. Next base: position 8,533,846 of record NW_004949095.1, read on the forward strand.
TAAGTTATAGGGCTTGCTGTGAAAGCATGAAGATTTGAGTTCAGGGGTGGTAGGACTCTCATGTAACCCACCCACAGGAGGGTGAAGATGATAATAGGTAAATCCCAAGGCTCTCTGGCCAGCTTACCTTGAAGAAACTAAACTCTAGGCTCATTGAGAGTCATTGACTCAGAGAAGAGCGTGGAGAGCAATAACTTTCTGGTGCCCACAGAAGAAGCTCTAAGCACAGGGAAATGTGTAGTTTCGGTAGTTATGGACCAAGAGACCCCCACATTGGTGGCTTTGTGCACCTCCAAACTGCATGAGGGCAGAGGCCCTGAGAGCGGGACCTATAGAGGCTGGAATCTGCTTCTCATCTTCCTGCTCCTCACCGGAGTTTCACCAAGTCTTTGGGAGTTAGCAAGACTGGGTTATTCTCAGTCGTTAGCAGTGGCTATGGCCTGTGTTTATGTATTTACTTATTTACTTTGCCAATCAAACTCGGGTTTATTGACAGGCTCGGCCTGCCTGGGGCTCCCTCACGCAGCCCACCACTGCGCACTGAGAAATAATGAGTTGCTGGAGTGTCAGAAACAGCTGTCGAGCTGACATCTTCTCCCATGCTAGTGTCAAATTCAGCACTTTTTCTGCCTCCCAATAAATTACCAGCTATGTTCTTCCCTCCTTCCCCCTTTCTCTTTCCTTCCCTCTCTCCCTCCCTCTTTTCCCTCGCCAGGCCCTCTCAGGTGTGCGCAGACTTCCACACAGACCCCAGCTTCGGGCATGAACCCCCTCTGATGGACCAAGTGTAGGAGGAATGTGGCTTGGTCACCCTGTTCTGCTTTTCCTCTTTTAAGGAAGGTGCCAGCTCTCAGTTTCTGGGAGAACGGAGAGGGTGAGGAGCCCCAGGCAGGAGAAAGCTATTAATTGCTTCTTGCTGTGGCTGTGACATTTGTCTGCACAGGGCATCCTGAAACAGGTTTTTTTTTTTTTTATTGTTTTCAAATTCCATCAGAGTCTGGAGCCTTTTTGAAAACTATCTTGTTTGTGAATAGTATATATGGACCTTACTGGCTTGGGATTATTTCGGAAACCAATCCAAGGTGAGTCTAGGCAGGCTAAGAAGAGCATTTCAAAATATAGGACTCTTGCAAACTCATTTGGATGTTCTTGCCACAGTTTGGCTGAGAAGAATGGGGCTTCAGGAGAGGCGAGGGAGCAGATTTTACAAGGACAGATAGTGACACTTAGAGTTTGGGGTTACAGTGATTGTAAATCCCTTCACCCTACAGTCTACAGATGGTTAGGTCATTTTGAGACTTGGCAGAATCAAAGTGTGACCTCTCTCTCTGACTTCCTCCTGAGAGTTCCATCCATCACTTAGATGCAGGTGACTTGCCTTGTGGAAAGAGGTCCTAAAGTTATCTCTTACCTGATCTCCCAGAATCTCAGCTTGGAAATTTTCTTGAAGACACTCCCATCTAACATCATGTTACTATTTCCTCTCTAGCCTCCCAACCAAGAATGTTTAAGTTCCTGGATTTGAGGAAATTCCCCTCTCCTGTGGCTGGACACCCTGCTCTCGGAAGCCTTCTTTCCAGAATTTTATTTAAACTTGCCCCTGATAGACTCTGTCCCTTAACAGTTCTACTCTAGGAAGTCCCAAAGATAAAACAAACTAAATACAGGGAAGCTTGGAAAGCTCTGGTGGATAAAGGATTCTCATCCTAGAAGTAAAATATGCTCACCAGAAGGATGTAAGCACCTATGTTTGTAACTGTCCGTCAGTGGGGGCTGCGCAGGGTGGACCACATCTCACAAGGGCTGTCATCAAAGAGTGAGCCTCGGAAAGATACGGAGAGGACTTGACTATCTAAACCTTGAGTTTTAGACCCACTTCCTTTATCATCCATATCCTGCTCTTCTTGACACCCATAGTGACCCCCTTGCTTGTTGCTGGTCACGTCTTGTTCCTTCCCTCTGACACGAGGATGAAGAGTTAGTCCCAGTGATCTGAACCCTTGTCCTATTCCTAAAACCTGTGCAGACAGCCCAATTACCTCTTGTACCAGCTCAGAGGCCAACACTTCATTGGCTGTAAAGGAGTGTGAGGTCATGACCTCTTTCTAAACTCTTCCCATTAAGCTCTCATGTTTACCTAGCACCAGAAACTCTCTCATCAGTCCTCCAGACTCTTTTCCACTTCCTGTCCCTTTCTGGGAAGCCAATTTGCTTTCCTGTGTTTGACTGGCAGGTGTGTGGGAAGAGGCCTTTCTCTCAACTGCAGAAACAAAACATGGGAGTTGGTTCTTTTCCCTTCCCACTCGCTCTTGGACAGATCTGCATTTCCGGGTCAGTTTGCTCTCTCCTCCTCAAGTCACCTGTGACTGACTGCCTGGACTGTCCCCTCCCAGGCAATGGCACAATGCAGCATTGCTTGAAGGCCATGGAACCCCTCCTTCTTACAGCCTGAATGAAGTAGTACAGATGTCTGGGGTGGGGGCAAACATCTGTAAAAAGCTCCAGGAAAATGTGAATAGTGACAAATGTAACCGGAATGCATACCAGGCAGGTTCCCGGATGTAGAGAAAACATGCCAGGGAAAGAATAATGAAATGGAGGCAAGGGTTAGCAATGCAACACACAAACAGGTTGAGACTGCAGCTGCATCACGGTCTCGCATGAAGGAAAAAAAAATGAACAGTATTGGAAATAGTGCAAATGAGCCGATACTGAAACAGCTCTTTGCTGCTACTTACAGGGAGCAGACAGATTAAACAAGAAGGGTTGAAGAACAAAGAAGGGTTAATATGTACGTGAGGAAAAAGTAGTAAGAAAAAGGGGACCTAACCAAAAAGATCTTGTCTGTGGACACATAGAAAACAGTTCAAAAGTATGGAAACTGTCAACAAAGTCATAACAGTAGAAAGTTTTCCAGTCATTTTTTTTTGTAAGGATTTTAATTTGTATAGACGCTTCTTTCAGGATTAGCTACCAGTGGAAACGGTGCTGTAAAGGTTTAAAGACAACGGATATGGCATGTAAATAAAAAGAAGAGAGACATGAGTTTAAACAGCTGAGCCCTTACAACCTAAACTGTAGAGCAAGGGGGATTAGAATGAAGCTTATGAGCTTCCAATGTCATGTATTTACACTTGGAAGTTCCAATAAAGGAAAAGGAACATGTACTCCCAAGTGACAAGGCTGGTACTGTGGGTGACTGTGTGCTGCCAGCTCTCTCAGCGATGGGATCCTATTAAACCAGCAGCAAAAGCACAGCCTAGAATGAAAGAGAAGCTGTTGTAAGTTATAAGACTTGGGACAAGAAGAATCAGAAGAGCACAGTCTGGTTATTCATTCTGAGAGTTCTGATGGGTGTCTACTTGGTGCCAGGCACTGGGCTCTTTTCTAGCAATTGATTCTAACAAGTATTGCTTGGTTTCATAATGATAATTTTTAAAGATGCCACAGAAATGGCTTAATCACAACATATAGATCATTGGGAAGTAATAAAGTTTCCATAAATAGACTCTAAAGAAAAAATATTTTTTAATGCATATCAGTATAAGTTAACTCAACAGGAAAAATGAATAGTGCTCTTTCCTAGGATCATCAGAAGCAATATGGAGATCACCCCAGACTTAGAACGTAGAAGGTACAGCTTCATGTGTGTTGGTGGATTAGAGGTGGCATTATTAAAGGATAAAAAGAAAAAAATACTCTTATAGAACTTGGAGGGGAGTTCATTTCTTCATTTCTTGAATGAATATTTTCAGTAATAAGAATGGCAGGCTATGATCCACAGAGATTTAAAATGCCATCAGACAGAGAAAACTCAAATGAGTGGGACATGCACATCTTTAATATAACAAGTCTGAGTTCAGAACGTACAAAGAGCTCAAAAGCATCTCTAAGAGACAAAACTCACATCTATTGAACTTGTGGCTACAGAGGACGAATGGCCCATAAACACAACAGGAAGGTTAGCGAGGAAAAAATCACCTTGTTAGTAATCAAAAAAAGAAGGAAGGGAGACAAAGATAAACAACTAGTCCGTGTTGAGTATCTGCCAGCGAAAACAAGGCAAAGTAATGGGACCCAGCGTGAGGACTCTTTGACACCACTGGTGTCTTTATCAGCTTTCTGGGGGGAAGCTATGCAGAACCTTATTCCTTTTGAGAAAAACGAAGGAAATCCCTGCATACCAAGCAGAATACACAGGAACATTGTTGATAGCTGTGAGGACCTAATTCTCAAGCATGTGGAGCGTTCATTTAGTAACTTCAACTTCTTTATGTATTCTAAGACTCATAGTGTTAACAATCACAAGTGGAAAGTTGTTTGGATACACAGAAAAAGTACACACAATATGTTCAATTTGGGTATAATGACTCATACCTGTGATCCAAGTACTAGGGAGTTTGAGGCAGGGGAATTGTGAGTTTTGAGGACAGCTTAGGTTCTACTGTGAGAGCCTATGTTAAAAACCAAACCAACACAAACACAGCATAAGGTCCATGGAACATAACTATTTATTTATTTTTATGTGTGTGGTGTTTTTTCTGCATGTGTTTATCCATGAACCATGTGCATGCCTGGTTCTTGGAGCAGCCAAAAGAGGGCAGATCCTATGGGACTGGAATTACAAAATGTGAGTGCTGGCAATTAAACCCTGGTCCCCTAAAAGAACAGTCAGTGTGCTCTTAACCACAGAGCCAGCTCTCTAGCCCACATAACTAACTTTAAATTTTTTTTTGTTGTTTGTGTTTTAGAGACAAGGTTTCTCTGTGTAACAGTCCTAGCTGGCCCGGAACTAGCTCTTATAGACTAGGCTGGCCTCAAACTCACAGAGATCCACCTGCCTCTGCCTCCTGAGTGCTGGGATTAAAGGTGAGCGCCACCACGGCCCGGCCTTAAAAATATATCAATTATTATGTGTGTATAATGTGCATGAGTGTCATGGCACATCCGTGGGGATCGGAGGACAACTTTTGGGTGTTGGTTTTCTATTCTACGTGGATTCTGGGAACTAAACTCACACCACCAGGCCTGCCGGCAAGTGGCTTAACAAGCTGAACCATCTTACTGACTTCATACAACTAACTGTCAACTACGTGGCTTGTGGAAAACTACCAAAGTCTAGAACATAACCCAGTTTTCATCAAACCTTTATCTTTATCATGCTGTGTGCAATGTAGATTGTCTCATTCCAGCCCCTCTGCAGCATGGGAAATAGGCGCTAACGGTTAAGGTTGCTGATGCATGCGGTTAAGTGTCTTGTCCAAGGCCATGCAGGCCGGGAAAGGGACTCAAATTCTGGGGTCCCAGTTATTCTTGAGATCTGCCTTCCATTTATTCTCTGAGTGTCTTTTTAGAGTAGGCCCTGAGGTGACTCATATTGGGAAGCTGTAAGGAGGCCTGTAGATGCTGGCTGCACCCCACTTTAGGGTAAATTAGCTCTACCCCAGTTTTAGGAATGCATACTACACCAAGGCTCTTTCCTGTCTCCACGGCTCTTAAGGTCCTGTTTAAGTAGAGTAACTTCTTGCTTCTCCCTCCTGTGATTTAACAGGAGGGGTCCACTTGCACACAGTGGAATTATGTGTGTGTATTTTCCTGGGACAGCCTTTTTCAGTGAGGCCACTTCGGAGACACTGAGCCCCATGCTGTTCTCTTCTAACCCACTCGTTTCTCTCACACCTCCTTCCTTTCCCGATGAATATTTAGCACCTTAAATATACCTTAAAATGATTCTAAACCCATTATTTTGACATCAGGCTCTCTGGCTGAGCCAAATGTCTCCTTGAAGGGCTTTTGCCTCCCTGCCTCGCCTCCCACTCGCTTTAATCACATTCAAACATTCAGAATAGAAGCACTTCTGGGCCTTTCTAGGTGGGGTTTTTATGCTGGGATACTGCATTTGGGGTCATGTGGCAGGAGAAGACTGGGTTAGGAGGGAATGTCTCTGGAGTGATTAGCAAGCAACCTGGCCTTTGGGAGCTGCATGTGTGTACCTCAAGCTTTTCTAGGCCAAGCCCAAAGTGCTGCTGGGGTAAAGCGCTTGCCCTCAGAGCCTGAGAACAAAAGCCATGTTCTCTCTCTTGTTTCTATAGGATGCACAAGAGCTACGGCTGTTTAACATTTTTAATGGTTTAAAAGAATTTAAAGATTGGGAGGTGGGGGGAGAAATACCTTTGTGAAATTTATACTTCTTTGTCCAAAAATATAGTTCTGTTGAGGCATAGCCAACTGCCAGTTTTCTTTATAAGGAACAGCTTGGTTAAGTATTTACGGCAGGAGCTATGTGGTCCATGCTGGTTATTTATTTATTTATTTATTTATTTATTTATTTATTTATTTATTGTCAACTTGACACATACTAGGGTCACCCAGGTAGAGGGAATCTCAACCGAGCTAACTGGCAATGGTGTGGGTGTTTGAAACCTCACAGCCAATGCCCGGTGACATACCTCCTCCAAGGCCACACTTTCTAACCCTTCCCAAACAGTTCCACCAGTGTCTACACTGTGGGTGTGGATGGGGTTTAAGGTGTTCAAATAAGCCCATGGGGACCATTTCCATTCAAACAATCACAATCTCCTTGAATTTGAGACCAGTGTGGTCTACCTAAAGGGTTAGGTAGCCAGAGTTACATAGTGAGATACTGTCTCAATTAAAACAACAAAAAAATCCAATGTGCTTTTCAGGTCAAATCAATTAATTAGCTGGGACTGAACAAACCACCTGTGATTAATAAAAGGCTAGCACCATTGAGTTGAAATCTTTTGGAAAGTATATCTTTAAGTTGAACACAAAGTAACGGTGGCCTAGTGGGGGCCAAGGGTATATATCTAGTTGGCAGCAGAACTTGTCAACTAATGTATAAGAGTCTCCTAGATGGTACCAGTTTTGAAAGCATGAAAAGGTCATGGAGAGCAGTTCTCATTTCCATATCCATAGTTACCACTGGTATTTGTTTCTCAGAGGGCATCTTTTCCATTCCTGGGCCATGGAATGGGTTTCTGCCGAGGAAACATTTATGCATTTGTGACTATAGAGGCACTTTGTAACCTGTGGCTTCAGTGGATCAATGAAGGCTGCCTTAAAAGGGCTTAGTGGTTGTCCTGATAGTGGGGACAGATGGGTGCTAGTGACTCCAGAGAAGTTGAATTCACCACCACCACCACCACACAGCAAGTGTCCATCTGCTGACTCACTGGGCTGTTTACTTCTCTACTTTTCTAGAGATCAGACCAAGCCTAGCAGTCAGGCAAACACGCTTTCCCTCAACTAGGTCACCATCTTTCCTTTCTTTTAATCTCCTGTCTCCTAACTCTTTCTTTGGAACTCTCAAAAAGGGTTTCAGAGAGAGAGAGAGAGAGAGAGAGAGAGAGAGAGAGAGAGAGAGAGAGAGAGAAGACAGACCTTGTTCTCAGCTTAGAGAGTTTATCTTACAAAGATGTCTCAGCCAGAGAAAAGAGAAATAAGATGACTCATTATAATAAAGTAGATATTTTGACAAGAAAGATGTTAACATCTTAATGAAAGCCCTGAGGGGAAATTTGCATAAAGCAGTCTCTTTGTTACTTAAAAAAAAAAAGCTACAGATGCCTTATTTAAAAAAAGAATCAAACCCCAATTTTGTCAAATATTCAGGCTGGGAATGATTTAAAAGATTTTCTTATCTCTTGGGTTTTTGTTTTTGTTGTTGTTTTTTTTCTTGACAGAATTACAGATGCTTGGAATAGAAGCCCTTCCCTCAGCCAGCCCTTCTGGGAACAAGAAGCAAGGAATACTGTCATGCTCTTTCCCAACTTGGACCAGGGAGCTGAGACCTAGGACTCCATAGAGCAAGAAATGTGATGATTTCTTATGTATAAGTTTTAAAGAAAAGGCTACAGTTTTCCCATTTAATGTTTTTTTTTTCTTAGTTCAGGATAGCACAGAGAGTGCCAATGTTAGCCTCAGAACTTGATCTTCTCGTTTCCCTTCCTTCTCCCTCCTCCTTGCTTAAAGGACAGCGTGAGAGACTGACAACTGTGGCTTCAGTGTCCTGAGGGGGAAGTGCTAGAGCTAGAAGCATCTTAGAGGCATAGCTGAGACACCTGTAATCAAAGGCAAACTAACTCGAGAGAAGCCCCCACATTTGTTTTACATAAGCTTTATGTGGCACAGAAAGTGAAGACATCCAACCTGGGCAAACACTAATGGCCCATGAATGAAGAAGTTGGCCCTTGTGGAGACAAATGATTAGAAGCCATAAGTCATGCAGGAATGGTAATAAGCTAGGGGACCTTAAGCAGGTCTGCTTGTCAGACCCTTCCTGGCCTTTCTAGGTCTTTCAGGATAAGCATGTATAGAGAGGGTATCTGTGGGATGAAGGTCTCCAAGAGGAAGCTGTACTGATCACCCTCTTGCACCACTGGTACAAAGTCCGTACTGGAAACAAATTGCAGGTGAAAAGATATATCTTGGTTCACAGTCTCAGAAAGTTTCAGTCCAACACAGCAGGAAGGGCACAACAGAGCAGGTAATATCATAGAGGTGAGTGTGGAAGAGGATGATCACAGGGGACCAGAAAGCAGAAGAGTGTAACAGGATCCAGAGGCTAGCTATAACCTCCATTGGCTCATTTACAGTGACCCACACTGACCATGGAGGCCCCACCTTCTCAAGGTTCCACAACTTCCCATCACAGCACCCCCAGATTGGGAACACACATTCAAAACACAAGCCTGTAGATGTGCTGGCCAGGCAGGAATGAAAACATTTGAGCTTTCTTTGGCACATGTTTTCCCTGGCTACTTTCCTGGGCTTCTCTTGGATGGAATCGGTCACTTGGTTCTGGAGCTTTCTGGAGCTTTCCCTATCTGCATCTGCCAGGGTAGCACTGGAGAATTGTCTGTGAGTTGGGGAGATGAAAGGTATACGATCTGGACAGGACAGCTTAGCAAGATGTGAGGCCTGAAGAGAGACAGAGGACTGGAGAAGGTGTCTTGAGGGGTGTTGTGGGGAAGATGCCAAGGACAAGGAGCGATAAGGGAGTAAAAGCCTAACAAGAGGAAAGGATGTGCTGGGAGACAGGGACAAGGAGTATTTAAGGCTAGAGTGTTAAATGACAGACTTAAACTAGGAAAGGTAAAGTAGAAAAATAGCCATTGCACAGCATGTTTAGGAAGCTTAGCAGACTGTTAAAGGTCAGGAAATCGAAAGAAGACATGTGACACTGTGCTGGGTTAAGTGAGAAGAGCTATGACAATTTTGAGCAGGAAGAAGAAACCTTTTCAGTAGATTATACTGTGGCAGTTGTAAATGCATTTAAAATTAATTTTGGATTCCTATGTGCCAATTTCAAGTCTCTGTCATAGATAATATAGTAGTTCAAGAAATAAGCTTTTGGGGGAACTACAGAAGATGTTATCTCCACAATCTTGATGTAGGAAGATAATTCTAAAATGATCATAAAATTCTCTAAACCTAGTGAAAACACTATAAATTGAACTGTATTAAAATAATGAGCCTCTATTTATCAACAGATAGTATTAACAGATGAAAAGGCAGTCTACAGAGTGAGAGAAAATATTTATAATGCTTATGTCCAATAAAAAACCTCATATTTAGTGTATATAAAAAGGGACACATTAGTAAGAAAAAGAGAGTCCAATAAAAATGAGCAAATACTTTGAAAAGACACTTCATAAAAGGGGACAGCTAAATGGCTCAGTTGATGTGAGTGGGTGCTTAAAACCAGTTTATCTTAAAGGAATTGCAGATTAAAGCCAGGATGAGCTATGCTATGCGATAAACACACTAAAATGGCTAAAATGAAGCATACTGAAAATACCACGTATTGGCAGGATTTGGAGGAATGAAAATCTCCCCATAATGCAAATGGAAACGTACAGGAATACAACTGTTTGAAAAGGTTTGCTGTATATTATAAAGTTAAACCGAGGAAAAACCCCTGAAGTTGAATGTAGCTACAGTAAGTTTGGAGGTGTGATGGAGACTTTACGATAAAGGTATATGATTAGTGGTCATTCAGGGTTTTTGTATCAAGGTTTATCAGGTCAACTTGATATATTTTAGTTGCAGTAAAATTAGTTAATGTCTTTGGGCTTTTTGGATAAAGAATCATTTTGTGCAAATAATCAGATTGAGTATCCGGTTGGCCGTTATTTACACTCGGGCTGTTTTCTTGTCATACTGCATTGACAAGGACAGAAGAACAGTATCGGATAGAAGCAAAAGAGATGTATACCTTATTTTACTCCTTGTTTATTGTGTGGGAGCTTTAAGCGTTTCACCTTAAGCAGGAGGCTTCTTGTATAGGTCCGGCAGGTGTGCTTTAGGTAATAAGACATTTTACACTTCACCTTTCTAAGAATACTTATCAAAGTTTGTGGGGTTTTCTCAGCAGCTTTTACCATCTATTAAAATGATTTGAATAGTTCCTGCTTGTCTTGCTAACCCAATGTTTGATGTGACCAGTTTGCTCATTTTAGTCAGCTCTATTTCCTGTATGAACCCACTGGAGCCAGAAGGAGCATGGGGAATGAGCTTGCTGGATTAAATCTGCTGTTGTTTATTTCATTGAATGTTATCGGGATGTGATTTGAGGTTGTTTTCCTGCTACTTACGTCTATTGTTGGTGTTATAAATATACCTGTTTTATGATATTTATGGAAAGATATTACATGTTTCAAATGCTCTCAAGAGGTTAAAATAACAGAGAAATTGCCTATGCAAATTTTATATAATTCATCTCTATTTCTGCGCATATGTGTGTGTAGGTGTTCGTACGTGTGTGTGTGTGTGTGTGTGTGTGTGTGTGTGTCTGCATACACGCACATGAGTGTGAACACCAAAGGGCAATGCTGAGAGTTTTTTTCAATCATTTTCCACCTTAGTTTTGAAGGCAGGTTCTCTCAACAAAACTAAAGCTTGCCAATTTGGCTAGACTGGCTGACCAAGGGATTCTCCTGTCTCTGCCCTCCCAGGACGGAGATAATAAGGGTATGCCACAGTGTTCAATCTTTTTTTTTTTAAGTATGGGTGTTGGGATTCAACTTTCCTCATGCTGGCATGACAAAGACTATACGGACTGAGCCATATCTTGCCCTGTAGAATTGATCATTGTTAAAACTCACCCCATAGGCTCTTTGGGAAAGTAGGTATTTGTTTTTCAAATATGTTCATTTTTCTCTGTGGCTATTGATCTAACCTGGGCTTACATCCTTTCAAAAAAAATTTTGTAGTTTATGTTTTTCCTGAAAATATTTTTTTGGATCTAGATCATCAAATGTAATGGCAATTACTGCACTGATATGATTTTATAATTCTTTAAATTCCCTACACAGTTATAGTCATGTGTTTTCCCTCTTTTATGTTTCTTTTTATATATATCAAAAGATCTTTTAAGGTTTTTCAGTTCATTTTAAATAATTAATTATTTTCAATTAACTTGATTAATTATTTCCTTCTGCTTAAAATTTATCTCGCCATCTTTGATCTCATAGTTCCTATGCCTCTATTAATTTAAATTAGATGGTTTGCATTAATTAAGAAACATTATATTTAATTTCTATTCCTTTCTACGTTTCCTTAGCGCAGGTAGGATGCAGCTATAGTGAGATGAGATCTTCAGAGCACAATTTAGCAGGTCTTGGCAACTGTCTGCAGTGACAGAAGAGAATATTCGCTCATGCCACATTATAGTCAGGCTCCACCCTCCCCCTTACCACTACTGTCTCGTTTCTACTGCTTTACGAGAAATTAGCCTGTTCTTGGGTTTCTCCTATGTGGGATTTCACATATGAGACAGACATCTTTTGCTCACCCTGCTTTGTGAGATTCATTTATGTGCTGTTACATGTGTTGGTTTCTTTATTGCCGTGGTTGTGCAATTTTTCATGCCTACCGGGAGCCACAAGTTTTCCATTCTCTTACTAAACCATGTTTGGTTGGTTTATTCTTATTAATTATGAATACATTTTAGAATTACTGTGCAAACTTTTTTATATACATTTTATTTCTCTTGGATGGAATTGCTAAAATATAGGCTAAGTTTAAATTACATGTTATTAGAAATCAACAATTTCTAAATCTGTAGAAAAAAATTTTAAGGTCAGCACTCATTAGATAGACTGTTCCCAAACCTACTCTTTAGCTCAGGCTGTCCTCAAACCTGTGACTCTACTGCCTCAGCCTCCCTAGAGTAGAGACGACAGTCATGAATCATTATGCATGGTTCAATATGGTTAAAAACAGGTTTAAAATTTTCAAAATTTATTTCGTGTTTGTGTATGCATGTGTGGCCCACATGAAACCAGAGGCCAACACAGAGCAGCTAATTCTTTCCCTCTAGGGTGTGTGATTCCAGGGAATGGAACTCAGTGTTTAGGCTTGGCAGCAAATGCCTTTACCCACTGAGGCTGCTCACTGGCCCCTAGACATCTTTGATGAGCACAAACATATATGAAAATTTGGCTTGTTCATATTGTCGCCAGCATTGGATGCTGAAAGCCTCATTGATTGTAGCCATTAGCATCTCATTATGGTTTTAATTTGATTTCCCCTGCTGGCTAGCGATATCAAACACACTTCCTTCATCGAGAGAGCAAGGTTTGTACCATCCAAGTGGGTTCCAGCTTCAAGATATTTGAGGGCATCTTCCTTTGTCGTTTATATAACATCAGAGGCTCCCAACATTGTACAAGGGATTTCCAGGAATCAAGAAAGACAGTGCAGTATGGACCCCTATCCTTGGCAGTGCTGTCAGCTCCATCACTGTTTTGAGGAGAGGCTTAAAAAAACAGTGTCTGTTAAATGTTGTCAAAGGAGTTTCCTGCCTTGATTGAGCTGACCATATTTTCAAACATTTTGTAGTGTAAATTGTATAGGTTGATTTTAAAACTTACTTTAGTATTTCTATATATTTGTAAAGTACATGGCCATGTTTTAATTCATGATATATTGAGTAAAAATCCACTCATTAGCATATGTATTACCTTATGTGTTACTTTTATGATAAATATACCAAAAGCTTCTCTTCTGGCTCTTTTGAGATGCACAACCCGTTATTGCCAATTCTGCTCCCTCTTCTGTGCCATGAGCCATCAGAATGTATCAGTATGAATCAGGGATCTCAAGAGTAACAACTTATCAAACGAATCTATCTATATATAGAAGTGGAATTTATTAAAATGACTTACAGGCTGTGGTCCAGCCAATCCAGTGGATGCCTATGAATGGGAGGTCCAAGCATCCTGTAATTGTTCTGTCCATAGGGTTGGATAGCTCAGCTGGTCTTCAGTATATTGTAGAATCCTGAAGAAGTAGGCTCTAATGCCAGTCAAGGAATAGTTTTATTAGCAAGGTGAAAGCAAGTAGGCAAAGAACAAAAGCTTCCTTCTTCCATGTCCATATATAAGCTTCCAGCAGAAGGTATGGCCCAAGCTGGAGGCCTGTCTTCCCACCTCAAGGATCCAGATTAGAAGAGGATCTTCCTGCCTCAAATAAAACAAAATCACAGTATTCCTCATCAAAGCATAGTATTGGACTTGTTGGCTATCTTCAACTCACTGATTGATTTCTTAATTAGCAAATCTTTGAATTTCTCTGCGGTAGTTTGAAAGAAAATGGCCCCCAAAGGGAGTGGCACTATTAGGAGGTGTGGCCTTGTTGAAGGAAATGTGTCACTGTGGGGGCAGGCTCTGAGGTCTCTTGTTCAAGTTTCACTCAGTGTGACAGTCAGTCAATTTCCTGTTGACTACAAGATGTAGCCCTCCCAGCTCCAGCACCCAGTCATCCTGCATGCCACCATGCTCCCTGCCATGATAACAATGGACTGAACCTCTGAAATTGTAAGTGAGCCATTCCAGTTAAACGTTTTCTTTATAAGAGTTGCCGTGGTCATGGTGTCTCTTCACAGCAATAAAACCTAACTAAAACATCCTCGGATGACCTCAGTTTCTTGTCTTTTCTTCCTGCACGTTGCTTAGTTTGATTTGGTAATATTTTATTACAGAATTTTACTTTCTTGATATTTTGTTTCCTCAGCATTTCTTATCAGGTTTGGGAATGAGAATAATGCTGGCTCAATTTAACTTGTTCAGAAATAGTCTCCTTTCTCTTACATTTTGAAACTGATTGAGTGACATTATAATTGTTAGTTCCTTAAATATTTGCTAGAATTAATCAGTAAAACAATTTGACTTGACAGTTTTCATCATTGTAAGTTTTTTTATTATATATTTGATTTCCTTAATAGATATAAAGTTATTTTGGTTGCCTGGGGGTTTCTGGAAAATGTTTGATAAGTTGTAATTTTGAAGGATTTTGTTTATTTCATTTACACATTTATATTTACTGGTGTGAAGTTTTTCATAATATTTCCACATGATGCTTTTACTGTGTATAATATTTTCTTGCGTTATTCCCTATTACTATGTAAGAGTGGCTCCAGAACTCTGTGGGTTAGTATAAGGAGGATTGACTCTCAGTTTATCTGGTCAAGAATTTGAGTTGTTTGTGCCTTGGAGATTCAGTGAGCAACAGGCCTGAATTCCACCTCTGGATCCCACCTGAAGGCAGTAATTATCCTCTGACTTCCACATACATGCAATGGTATGTGTGCTGCACGCACGTACACACACACACACGCACACACACACGCGTGCGCACATGCACACACAATTACAAAAACAGTGTTTTCTCACATGGTTGCAGTAAGGATACACGGGGGCAGCAGTTATCTGGAGGCTGATTTGGGCTCACAGGCATGTCCCCAGGATGCCTCATTCATATCACCATTTGTGGGTAGCCTCAGTTCGTCTTAGTTGTCGTAGACTGTCTCAAAGGTCTCTGCATAGATGGTTTAGATGTCCTCCAAAAATGAATTTTATATATAAGGGTGAGAAAGGCTAAAGCCATAGTATGTTTATGACCTCCTCTGATGTTACATTGTCCTCTCTCTTTTTATTATATTAATTACATATGTGTCACTTTGTCCAGCCAACAATCCAGGGAGGGAATGCTTCTTTTGAAATAAAGAATTTTCAATTATCTATAGATATATTTTAGACTATATGATCAACCTACGAATATATATATGCGCTTCACTAGGGTTCGCAGATTCAAAGCCAATGGGAAGCAGAATGTAATAAGAGACTATTACATTCGTGGGTGGATTAATGCCTGTACTGTGGGAGCAGATTAATCATACCAGAGTGGACTGGTAGATGTTGCCCCCACCCCCGCTCTCATGTTTTCTTTCCTTCCATCATGAGCCGTTACAGAATTAAGGCTTTCTGTGTGGTCTTCATCTCAGATTTCTCAGTTTCTTTTCTCTATCTGCTACCAAATCTGTGGTGTTTTGTTACAGCAACACAGAGCACACCCAGGAACCCCACTCCAAAGTTCCCCAAGAATCACTCCATTGCAGTACCAGCTCAAAGCCTTTTTTGCCATGTTAGTGACTATGGGGCAACATTAGGTATCCAGTTAGTGTTTATTGAGCATGAACCATGCACCACCTCCTCAGATCTCCATCTCCCACACAATTACCCATTCTGTGAGGAAGGTATCATCATTACCTTATTGTACAGATTGGGAATTAGAGCGATTGACAGGTTCATTAACTCATGGAAATACAGCCACTAAGTGTTGAGCTGGGACTCAACCCACGGAATCCTTCCTTTTTCTTTATGGATGGGGTGCTTTTTGATGAGTTCACATATTTGGATGCTTGTTCTTTGGGTGGTGGTGCTGTCTGGGAGGTTAGGGACCGATGGGAGCCATGGCCTTGTTGGAGGAAGAACATCACTGGAGCGAGGCTTCGAGCATTTATCGCTCTCCTCCACTTGTAGTTTGCTCTCCTAGTCTCCTGCCTGTGGATGGAGATGTGACCGCACAGCTTCCTGCTCTGGGCACTTGCTATCATGCCATCTCCTGCCATGTGAGCTCTCACCCTGGAAACAAGCTCAGATAAACTCTTCCTTTCTTAGCTTGCCTTTGGTAATGGTGTTTTCGCAATCACAGAAAATAACCAATACAATGGTTATAGTTCAGTTTTCTAAGTTTCCTTTAAGGTTTCTGCTGTCAACACTTAAGCAAAGGGACGAAACTTGTGAAAATTAGAAAAGTTCTGTAATCACCTAAGTATTCTTATGAGAAATTCCATTTTTCCAGTCAGAAGAACTGTTGAGTGACCTGCTTGCCCGAGGAACTCCCCCATTCCCTGGATCCTAGGTTCAGTTCCCAAAGATCCATTCCACTACCTCCCTGCTTCCCACCCTGCTGCCAGGCCCCTGACTCCAATTTGGGCAAACCTCCCCTGCTCAGGTGTAGGCCACAGCAGTCAGAAGAACAGGTAAGTGGCTCTCCTACCTGTGTAACTGCCTACTCCCTACATTAGGTCCCTAAAGACCCAATCCACTGCTTCCCCATCCCCCCCACTGCCATGCTCCTGTCTCCAACTTAAGGGGACTTCCGTTGCATAGAAGCAGGCCACACCAGTCAGGAGCCCACAGGTGTACTCTGTGCGGGTCATGACACTTTGAAGAACGGGTGCAGACCAATCAAGCCAGAAAAACAAATAGCCAAACTCAAGCAGAGACTTCCTGCTTGCTGCACCAGAGATAACACTGGCCACCAGTACCATGGATAGGCCACCCACCAGCAGACATCCTCCACTCTCTCAGTGCCCCCAATACCCAATCACCTCCTTACCACTGTATCCCACCCCCAACTTGGTCAGAGACCCTCTGCTGTACCAAAGGCAAGCTAACCACCAAAATGCCAGCTCCCAATGTGGGCAGAGACTCCATATTGAATCACAGGTCACTCCAGCCAGCAGAAATCCAGGCCACAAAGAAAAGAAGACCAAAGAGAAAACAGAAACTAAGAAACAAAACACTTATCTAACAAAGACAAACTAAGAAATCAGCACCTAGACCTATAATCATACCAATCCCAGATGTCTAAATGCCATTGTAAGAACACAATAACAGCCAGGGCAACATGGCACCATCAGAGCCCAGCTATCTACAATAGCAAGACCTAAATATTCCAACACAGCTGAAATATCAGAAAATGACCTTTAAGCAAACTTTATGAAAATGATAGAGATCCTTAAAGAGGAAATGAAAAACTTCCTTAAAGAAATCAATGAAAAGGCAAACAAAAAATTTTGTGGAAATCAATAAATCCCTTTAAGAATTGCCAAGGAAGCCAAGAAAAAAATAAACAGTTGAAGGAAACTGTTCAAGACCTGAAAATGGAAATAGAAGCAACAAAAAAAACACAAACTGAGAAAATTCTGGAAATGAGAAATCTAGGTAAGCAAACAGGAAACACAGATGCAAGCATCACCAACAGCATGGAAGAAATGCAAGACAGAATCTCAGGCTATGAAGATATGATAGAGGAAATAATTCATCAGATAAAGAAAACGTTAAATCTAAAAGCCTCCTGACACAGAACATCCAGGAAACCAGGGACACTATGAAAACACCAACTCTAAGAATAATAGGAGAAGAGGATGGAGCTTCTATTCCTATAATGAGCTCAAAAATCAAGAAGAATATTTTTAACAAGCCATAGAAGGAAATTTTCCTAACTTAAAGAAGGACATGCCTATGAAGGCACAAGAAGTTTGGAGAATATCAAATAGATTGGACCAGAAAAGAAAGTCCCTACACATAATCAAAATATTAAACATATAAAACAAAAAAAAAGACTATGAAAAGCCGCAAGGGAAAAATATCAAGTAACTTATAAAGGTAGACCTATTGAAATTACACCTCCCTTCTCAACAGTGACTCTAAAAGTCAGAGGGTCCAGTTTATGTCTTGCAGGCTTCTAAGAGACCACAGATGCCTGCGTAGACTACTGTACCCAGTAAAATGTTAGGTCACCATAGATGAAGAAAACAAGATATTTCATGACAAAGTCAAATCATACCAAATCAAGTCAAATTTAAACAATATCTATGCACAAATCCAGTCCCACAGAAGGTAATAGAAGGAAAATTCCAACCCAAAGAGGTTAATTACTCTCATAAAACACAAGCAATAAATAATCTCACACCAGTAAAACTCAAAGAAAGGAAACACACGCACACATACACATACCCATTATGCTAACTAGCAAAATAACAGAAATTAACACTTATTGGTCAGTAATATCTCTTAATATCAATAGATTCAATTCCCTAGTAAAAAGACACAGCCTAACAGAATAAAACAGGATCCATTCCTCTGCTGCATACAGGAAACATACCTCAACATCAAAGATAGACATTACCTCAGAGTAAAGGGTTGTAAAAAGATTTTTCTAGCAAGTAGACCCCAAAAGAAAGTTGGTGTAGGTATTCTAATATCTAACAAAATAGACTTCAAAATAAAAATTAATCAAAGTAGAGAAGGACATTTCACACTCATCAAAGGAAAAATACACCAAGATGATGTTTTAATTCTTAACATCTATGTCTCAAACACAAAAGTACCCACATTTGTAAAAGAAATATTACAAAATCTTAAATCACATATCAAGCCTTATTAATAGTGGGAGACTGCAATACCGCACTCTCAATAATGGACAGATCATCTAGACAGAAATAAATAGAGAAATAATGGAGCTAACAGACATTATGAATCAAATGGACCTACCTGATACCTACAGAACATTTCACCCAAACACAAAAGAATATATCTTCTTCTCAGCACCTCATAGAACATTCTCCAAAACTGACCATATACTTGGCCACAAAGCAAATCTCAACAGATGTAAGACAACTGAAATAGCCCCCTGTATCCTATCAGACCACCATCGATTAAAGCTGAATTCTTTTTTAATTTCAACAACAGAAAGCCTACAAACTCATGGAAACTGAACAACTCCCCACTCACTGAACAACTACTGCTTCGGGGCAGAAAGAAAGACTTCCTAGAATTCAATGACAACACACTCAGACTTACAGGACACAATGAAAGGCAGTGCCGAGAGGAAAGTTCACAGCACTCAGTGCCTCCAGAAAGAAACTGGAGAGATCTCAGGCTGGCAATTCAACAGTGCATCCACAGGCTCGAGGACAAAAAGAAGCAAACTCACACAAGAGGAGTAGATGCAGGAAAAAAATCAAACTGAGGGCTGACATCAATAAAACAGAAACAAAGAAAACAAGACAAAGAATCAATGGACAAAGAATTGGTTTATTGACAAAATCAACAAGATGGACAAACCCTTATACAAACTAACTAAAAGGCAGAGAATAACCAACTTAACAAAATCAGAAGCGAAAAAGGGTACATAACAATAGACTCTAAAGAAATACAGAGAATCATTAGGTCATACTTCAGAAACCTGTAATCCACAAAATTGGAAAATATAAAAGAAATAAACAAATTTCTTGGTAGATACCACTTACTGAAATTAAATCAAATCAAGATCAGATAAGCAATTTAAATAGACCTATAGTAGCTCCTAAGGAAGAAGTCATTAAAAGTCCCCTTCCCAAAAAAGGAAAGAAAGAAAGAAAAAAGAAAGAAAGAAAAAAGGAAGAAAGCAAGAAACTTTAGAGAAGAATTCTACCAGTCTTCCAAAGAAGAGCTATTTCCAACACTCCTCAAACAATTCCACACAATAGAAACAGAAGAAACATTGCCAAATTCTTTTTATGAGGTCACAATCACATTGATGCCCAAACCATACAAAGACTCAATAAAGAAGAAAAATTCCACACCAACCTCCTTCATGAACATTGATGCAAGAATACATAATAAAATACATGCAAACAAAATATAAGAACACATCAAAAAGATCATCCCCAACGATCAATTAGGCTTCATTCCAGAAATGCATGGATCATTCTACATGAGAAAATCAGTGAATGCAATCCACCCTTAAAACAAACAGAAAGAAAAAAAATATACATGATCATTTCATCAAATGCTGAAAAAGCCTTTGACAAAATCCAACACCCCTTCTGATAAAAGTCTTGGAGAGACCAGGGATACAAGAAACATACCTAAACACAATAAAGACAATTTATAGCAAGCTGATAGCCAACATCAAATTAAATGGAGAGAAACACAAAGTAATTCCACTAGAATCAAGAACAAGTCAAGGCTGTCCACTCGCTCCATATCCATTCAGTATAGAACAGATTCAACTCATTTCCCATCAAAATTCCAGAACAATTCTTTACAGACCTTGAAATAACAATACTCAACTTCATGTGGAAAAACAAAAGTTCCAGGATAGCTAAAACAATCCTATACTACAACAACAACAAACTGGAGTTACCAACATCCCTGATTTCAAGCTACAATTACTGTAGTGTTGCAGTAATACAAACAGCATGGTATTTGCATAAAAACAGACACATTGATCTATGGAACTGAAGTAAAGACCCAGACATAAATTTGCATACCCAGATATAAATTCACATACCTATTTGATAACGAAGCCAGAAATATACACTGGAAATAAGAAAGCATCTTCAATAAATGGTTCTGGTTTGTCTGGATGTCAGTATGTAGAAGAATGCAAATAGATACATATCTATGACCCTGCAAAAAACTCAAATCCAATGGATCAAAGACCTCAACATAAAACTAAATATATGGAACCTGATAGAAGAGAAAGTGGGGCATAGCCTTGAATACACTGGCATAAAAGACAACTTCCTAAACAGAATACCGATAGCACAGGCACTAATATCAACAATTAATAAATGGGATCTTATGGAACTGAAATGCTTTTGTAAGGCAAAGAACTCTGTCAGTAGGGCAAAAAAGCAGCTCACAGAATGGGAAAATATTTTCACCAATACCATATTTGACAGAGGACTAATATCAAATATATATATATTTAAAAGCTCAAGAAACTAGACATCAGCAAACCAAAAATCCAATTTAAAAATGGGGTACAGATCTAAACATAGAATTATAGACAAATAATTCTAAACAGATCTAGACAAAGGAATCTCAATTGGCTGAGAAACACTTAAGGAAGTGTTTAAAACCCTTATCCATCAGAAAAAGAGAAATTCAAAATGACTTTGAGATTCCATCTTACACCTGTCAGATTGGCTAAGATCAAAAACACAAGTGACAGCTCATGCAGGAGAGGATGTGGAGCAAGAGAACATTCCTTCACTTTACATGGGAGCGCAAACTTGTACAGTCTCTTTGAAAACTAATATGAAGGTTTTTCAAAAAATTGGGAATCGATCTACCTCAAGTCCCAGCTATACCACTCCTGAGCATATAGCCAAAGGACACTCTATCCTACTACAAGGGCATGTGCTCAACTATGTTTATAGCAGCTTTATTCATAATAGCCAGAACCTGGTAACAACCTAGATGTCTTTAGACTGAAGAATGGATAAAGAAAATGTGGTACATTTGCACAATGGAGTATTATTCAGCTTTAAAAAAATAACATAATGAAATTTTCCCAAAAATAGATAGAACTAGAAAAATATCATCCTGAGTGGGGTAACCCAAGCCCAGAAAGACAAACATGGTATATACTCACTTATAAGTGGATATTAGCTATAAAATAAAAGATAATCATGCTATAACCCACAAACCTAGAGAGGCTAAGTAATAAAGAGGGCTTAAGGGGCTTGTGTGGTTGGGTGGCGGTGCAAGGATCTCCTTGGAAAAGGAAAACAATATATTTCTCTTGTGGACTGTGGGAAGGTGGGGCAGGTGGGTGGGGTGGGCAGATGGGGGTGGGAACAGGAGGGATCAGGCATGCACACATGTGTGTATGTGTGTGTGTGTCTGTGTGTGTGTGTGTGAGAGAGAGAGAGATAGAGAGAGAGAGAGAACTGTCTATTTCAATGAACATAAAAATTGAAAATCGTGAATGTGGTTGATGCTTGTATTCTCAACACAACTCTATTCAATTGAATTCTGTAATCTTTTCTTGAATATACAGCATTACAAAAATCTTGATTCAGACAGATAAGTAGCTTACCTTGGAATCTCAAGATTCTCTTCAATCAAACTGATCCAAAAACATTATAAATAGGATTCGCAGGATTTTTCAGTTTTGAAGTGGAATTGCGAACAATAACCAACAACTAGCTCACTTCCTCCTCATGAACATTAGTCAGGCAATAAGGGTTCCATACTTATAATAAATGCTAAGTCTATCAGTTTTATGACTCAACGAAAAGTGTTATGAATTTGCTTGATATTACATGTTAACCATAGTTTGGTGTGCACTAAATTACATGTCTGAGCTTTCATCTTGACTCTCTATAAATATTTAGAAGAGACCCTACCATCTTTTAGGTATAAAATAGAGGTTTGTTGAGCGAATGAATTAGAGATGAATAAACCAACCCCACCTGGTATGTTTTGAATATTGGGTTACAACTACACTGTACCGCACTTTGGATTTATACTTGTGCATGTGTGAATTTGGGAAAGACCTGTGCAGAACTACACTCATCACAGTGAAACTTCCACCTATGCTCGCTGACCTGGCAGTAGATGCTTCTCTGAGCTCTGATCCCGAAAAGATAGCAAAGCAGTAAGCACAAATTTGACCATGGATTGGTTTTATTCGGTGTGTAAATTAAGCATGGAACACACTGGATGCTGTATTGATTCTTATTAAAGTTTTGAAAATTATCTGAGAACTTGAATCTACATTTGTGAGATCTAAAGCATGAGATCCATGCACCTTCAGGACGGTAGTAGGAAACTGTGTGTAAGTCTATGTAGGCTACCTCCTTCCTCAGGAAGGCCTGTCTACCTCGCAGCTCTCAAGATAGAAAAGGTACTCAAAGACAGCCCCAGGCTCATCACATGCCCTTCCTGGTTTGAAGACGTCATTCACCATGCACTAGGCACTAGGTAACTTATTGATTCCTGATTTACTGATTCCTCCTCATCTGTCTGTACAGAACACAGACACTGCTGCGTTTTCTTACAGTTGGAATTTTAACACCCTATTCAGTGGGCACAATCCTTACCACCCTCATTTTAAAGCTGAAGGAGCTGAGGTGGAGAGGACACCCCGAAATCAGAGATGGATTTCTAACTTGAAGAGACAGAGGAGAGGCATTGGAACTTAATTACACACACACACACACACACACACACACACACACACACACACACACACACACACACACCTATTAATTACCATTTTTCCTAACTGAGCTGAAAGTGGTGTTTCTCTTTGATCACTCCAGGAGGCACTAACTTAGCCACATGCCTCCCATAGCATTTCTGATTAAATCCTGTTTATCCTCAGTCAGGCTTCATCTGAGCATTGCCTGTGCCCCTGTCCCTCTGAGGTGCGGAGTGTATCCTAGAAAGTCCTCAGGTAGATCTGAGTCTAGGTGCACAGAAAAGCACAGTAGCTTTCCGTCTGCTGCTTCCAGCCCAGACCCCCTCAGCCACGCCCCACCACAGTGCCATGCTTCTGCCTGTCCAGCCCCCAACTCTGGATTCCACTCTCCAGGCGTGGCCTGGCCTGCTGCTGTTCTCTGTGGCCTTCCTCAGCCACATATTTCTAACAGGGGCTGTCAACTTCGTGTTTTCCTGCTTTGGGAAAAAACAAAACAAAACAAGCAAACAAAACAACTACAGATGCTTCTTTGGTACGTGTGGATACCGTCTTTCTACTGGAATAGTCTTCCTTCCTCTTTCTATCTAATCACCATGGTTCCAAGAGCCATACTTTGTATTTTCCCTCTCTGTTTCAACACTTTTTATTTTGTTTTGCTTTTTCTATTGGATCACGCCATCTTGGGAATATGCTATGATCTTCCTGTCACCTCTTGTGAATTGTTTGAATTTGTTTTAGTCGAATAATTTCCAAACTTTTCAAATATAAAGATCATTTTTTTTTTTAAAAAAAAAGCTGGCAGTGGTAGCACTTGGGAGGCACAGACAGGTGGATCTCTGTGAGTTTGAGGTCAGCCTGGTCTACAGAGCAAGCTTTAGGACAGGCTTCAAAGCTGTGGAGAAACCCTGTCTCAAACAACCAAACCAAAACAAAACAAAACCCAAAAACCCAACAATAACAAAATAAAAAGACAAGTCAAAAAGAGAGCCAGGTGATGGTGGCACACGCATTTAATTCCAGCACTTGGGAGACAGAGGAAGGTGGATCCCTGTGAAATTCAAGGCCAGCCTGAACCACCAAGGCTGTTACACAGAGAAATCCTGACCCCACCCCAATGCCCCCCCAAAAAAACCAAAAAGAAAGAAGTCAAAAAGGCCACATGAGCACATCTTTCAAACAGGTGTTTCTGGAATATTGATTGCCGTGAATAATGGGGCAGACAGAATCCTGGTAGCTACCCATGGCTCAGAACAATCTCCAAGAGGACTCTAATAGTCTTCTTGCCAGCCTAGCATGCTATGCCAACTTTGCCATTTTATAACCAGGCCTTTACTGGAAAAGCAAAGAAAGTTGTTCACCAAGGAGTGTTGTCTTAATGGGCAGGGGCTTTAGGGACCTAAGAAGCGGTTGCTCTGTGTTTTCCATGAAGGATGGGAAGGTGTACCAGACAGAGGAAGCAATGGTGACATTCATGTTCTGATCCACGCGTGGGTGGTTGTCTTGGAAGGCTCTTGGAATCTTTGGTCAATTTTTTTTTTCATTAAAATTGAGAATATAGTTTGAAGGTTTTATTGGAAGAATGTTACAGGCATGTACTTACAAGCCTCCTTGCTCGGCCAAGGTGGTAATCGAAGGAGCTGTTTTCTGAGCTTTTCAACTGAGTGATAGGTAGTCTCACTGTTTAGTTAGTGTGAGTTGCACTGATCTATGGGAATTTAGAAGGGATTTGTTCAGCTGTGATTTATCTTGTACCTTAACCCTTCTTGGTACAAAGAAACCATCCTTCAGTCTCATCAAGAGGAATTTTGGAAGAGACAGAAGAGCAGCCTGGAGCCATGTTGCCGAGGTACTCAATTTCAAGTGATGATAAGGGAACAGGCAGATGACAACAGGTGCTGCAGGCTTCTGTAGAGTCAGATGATCTATGGGAATCTCTATTGAAGACCACAACCGCAAGGAGGAACTAAATGGAAAACAATGCCATATTTCACTGGATTTAGCACCAATGGTAGGAAGACAACTGTGGATGTTTTATAGCCGCTTTAGCGAACTATTTATTTGTCTTGTGTGTGTGCATGAGCACACTTTGTGCTGCCTTTTAAGTGCTTGTCAAAAAATGTAAGCTCTAGAAATGGGCTATAGAAATGACTTGTTTTTGCAAAACAGCTTGGGACCAAGGTCATTCAATAAAAGAGTTCTGGCTCTGCTTTTTTAATGGAAATTAGCAATTTATCTTAAGAAAGTTATTGAAAACCTTGTACATTTTATTTGCATAATGATAAAACGTGCCAGGATTTCTCCTCTTTGCTATTACCAATGAATAGAGACATACAGAACCACAGTAGAAAGACATAAAAGGCACTCGAGCATTCTTGGATCTCCTTTATGAACTAGTCAGCCTCACCAAAGGAAATTGGCACTTCTGTAAAAACACATCGCTATAAAAATCTCATGTAATCAATAAATGCCCATTTAGTGCATGCTAGGCAGCGCATTGCTTCCTTTTTCTGATGTGGCATCTACTTATGACATT
Source organism: Microtus ochrogaster (assembly GCF_000317375.1). Classification (NCBI taxonomy): domain Eukaryota; kingdom Metazoa; phylum Chordata; class Mammalia; order Rodentia; family Cricetidae; genus Microtus; species Microtus ochrogaster. Next base: position 8,559,455 of record NW_004949095.1, read on the forward strand.
ATCTCAAACATGGACACGCACCCTTCCTCCCGTGAACACGGTCCCATAGCTACTCTGTAAACAGACCGGCATTGCCACAGGAGGTGGGAGCTGCTCCTGATCACCTGACAGCAATGGGGGTCAAGAAAGGGGGGGAGGGAGTCCAGGAGAATGTGCTTTGTTTTTTAACCTTAGTGCTTACAAAGGCCTTTGCCTAAGATAAAGGAGGCTCTCCCTCCCCCAAGCCCAATTACATTTTAAAGTTAACCCCTTCAGTACAGGGTAAAAATCTCAATGTCTGTTTTTAGTGTCATGTCAGGCTAAACGTAAATGCTTCGTTCAGTATTTCCTAGAGTTCAGACGTGAGTCTAAGCTGTTGGGGAGCTTCCCTGTATGACATCTGTCAGGTTGTCTACAGTGGTGCTGGGAGGACTAAAGTCACCCTGTGTGGCTCCATTGGATTCATTCCAAGCCCATAGCCCTTCACCAACTTCATTCTGTATCTCTTCACTGTAGAACATAGCAAATGTCATGTAACTGCTTTGCCGAGCCTCTTTCTAGACTCAAGCTAAGCTTACTTGTAGACCTCAGCTGCCCAACCTCAGCTGAGAAGGACAGAGGGTAAGACAACGCAAGACTGGCCTTAGAGAGTCCAGACTCTGTAGGAAAACAGGATTGCAGAGCAATCAGATTCTATTCCCAAAGCCAATTGTGGGAAAACACATCCTGACCCAGATGTGACTTTGGCTTTCAGAAACAGGAAATTGGAAATTCGTATAAATACTGGAGAAGGGAAGCAGCTCCATTGTGAAATTACCAGCACTAGGCTAAGATTAAAAAAAAAAGATAATGATGCATTTTTTTTAGTACAAAAGAATGGTTTCTATTATGACATGCTTATACACATTAACAATGTAGATGAACCACGTGCCCCCTTTAGCCTTTCTTATCCCTTTCCTCCCTCACCCTTTCCTCTTTTCTACTTATGTTTTTCTTTTTTTAAAATCTTGAGTTCGAAGATGATAAAATTATGAAGTAATTGTCTTTCTGAAGCTGGTTTATTTCACTTAACAGGGTGATCTTCAACCCCTTCTATTTTTCTACAAATGACATAGTTTTAGTCTTTGTCTGAATAATATTTCATTGTAAGTACACCACATGTTCCTTATTCACCCATCCGTTGATAGAAAGCTCATTCCATAATTTGGCTGCTGTGATTTGTGCCACAACAAAATGGATGTGCAAGTATTTCTATTATATGCTGACTTAGATTCCTTCAGGTATATAACCAAAAATTATATAGTTCAAACTTACCATGCTGTTTTTAGTTTTTTAGTAACATATATACTGATTCTCAGAGCAGTGGCATAAATGTATATCCCCACCCAAACCGTGGAGGGGTCCTTTCCCTCTGCATATGCTCCAGCATTTCTTCATTATTTTCTTTAGTTTTGATTTTTTATCATAGTCATTCTGCTTAAGATGGGATGGAGGCTCAGTATAGATTTGATTTGCCTTTTCATGATGCCTGTGGGTGCTGATCATCTGTTCAGGTATTTATTTACCATCTGTACTTCTTCTTTCCTGTCCAATTAATTTGCCTATTTATTGATTCACTTATTTATTCCTTTGGTGTTTAATTTTTCTCTGCTGTTTAGATATTCTGACTGATAATCTTTTGCTGATGAAGAAAATGTCTCCATTCTGTGTGCTGTCTTCTTCCTCTCGTTCCCTTTACAGTACAGATGCTTTTGAATTTTATGTAATGCCATCTGCCAGTGCTTATGGTTATTTCCTGGGTTATTGGACTAGTGGCTGAATGATACTCTCAAGAAAACATAAAAAGAAGAGAGAGAAAATGTTCATTAAGGTGAACAAACAAGAAAGAATGAACTCCAGCTACTGCTGCATGTAAGCGATATGACTGTCTGCTAAAGTGATCCCAAAGATTCAACCACAAACCATAAGATCTGATCAACACTTTCAGGAAAGGAGCAGCACAAGACCAACACCCAACCCAGTCGCTGCTAGTCATTGCCTAGTCTTATATCTTGAAATGATATACTGCTTTCCTCAGTAATTTCAAAGTTTCAGGTCTTAGATCTTTGATCCATTTTGAATTCATTTTTACACAGGCTGAGAGGAAGAGATCGAGTCAGTCTTCTATATGTGGATGTTCACTTTTTCCAGCGCCATTTGTGGTTTTGGTGCATTTGTCAAAATCAGATGTTATAGCCGCATGGGCTTAGGGCTAGGCCCTCTATTTAGTTTATTGGTCTACGTGTCTGTTTTTGTTACTGTAGGTTTTGTATAATTTGGATTCAGTTACAGTGATATTTCCTGCGTTTCTCTCTTTGCTTAGGATTGTTCTGGATATTTGGAACCTTTTGTGCTTAAATATGAACTTTATCATTTTTTTCTATTCCCTATGAAGAATGGTGGTGCTTTGGGTGGAGATTGCACACTGGTTTTGATGTCACTGAGGTTAACTCTCCTCAGGTTTCACTCACGCTCTTTTAAATGCCGGCTCATTTGTCTAGAAATAATATTTCTCATCCTAGGCGCTGTTCCTTTATATTTTGGAGGATCATGCATTGCACTCAATTTTGTCATGAACACACATGAAACACTTTCTCTAATATTCTCTTAAGCAACACTTATACGACCCAAACTCTGGAATTGTGGTTTTTCTGGAAAAGACATCAGAGAAGACTTCAAACTCTAGTGCAATGGTATCAGGCTCTGCTAAGAGAAACCTAGCACTGTAGTAAAACTCCAAGGCGTTGATTCTTGGACCTCTGTCTCTCAAGGACTCCTGAGGCACCAGGTAACATTAGATCATGGTCCTGGCTGGAGGCCCATGATGAGAGTTCTGATAGCTTTCATAAAGGAGGAGACAGCTTCTCCCACGTAACTGTATCACACAGATAACTGGCTCCTTTAATCTGAGAACTGCTACTCAAGGCCTATGAAACAAAACTGACTTCAGCAGTTTATGAAACAGGGCAGATGATCTGCAACAGAGCTCTAGATGTAATGTTGCCCTTTTAAGGGGAACTATGTGCTATCTTGTGTGTTTGTGTGTGTGTGAGAGAGAGGGGGGGGGGCGAGCGAGCGAGAGAATATGTAAATTTCTAAATATATGAGAAATTAATAAGAAACATAATATATTACTTCTATATGTGTTTTTACAAGTGTTCATTTGAATGTGCTTGGCTTGTTTTCTAGCAATGGGCTATCATCTCTGATCCTTCTGACATCTGTCACATCGCAGAGGTCAAACCCTGGTGTACTGCGGTTCGTTCCATCAATATAACCAATGCATGATGAGCTGACGATAGCAGCAGTATCAGTTTATGATCACTGCCATGGATTTTACCACCACCCAATGGATTAAGATGACACATCTTTGTTGTAGTGCAGTGTGACAGGGAGAAGCCAGAGCTGGTTTGCCTGCTGTCGAATTTCCAAAAGTCTAGAATCACCTTGGCAGACTAGGTTCTTAACTGGAAACTTTCCTACATGGGGCTGGAGAGATGGCTCAGCAGTTAAGAGCACTCACTGCTCTTCCAAAGGTCCTGAGTTCATTTCCCAGCAACCACATGGCAGCTCATAACTGTCTGAAGCTGTCTTCTGGGTGCAGATGTACATGCAAACAAAGTATACATAAATAAAATAAATCTAAAAAAAAAAAGACTCCAGCACATTCAGGTTGTTGCCAAAGTCCAATTTTCTTTTCAGCTATGTAGTTGAAGGTTTCCTTTTCCTTGCTGTGGCTATCATATGAGGACAGCTCTTCCCAATGGTTTCTTTTTGGTCCTTACCTGGAGTTGTCCTACGTCTTTGGGCCACTGAAGGTACGTCAAATCCTTTTCAAATTTAGCACCTTTCTGACTTCTCATCCTGCCTCACCTCTTCACCTTCCATCTCAGAGGAAGTTTCCAGCTTTTTAGGGTCCTCGTGGTTAGATCACATCACCAGATAATAGAAGTCTATAACTCTTTTAAGTCTGTTGCTTCGTACACACAAAGACCCCCTTACCATGTAATGTAGGCTATTTGCTGGTGCCACGGGTCAAGATATAAACACCTTGAAGGTCCATTGTTCTGCCTACTATGAACAGGAAAACATTACATCTATAGAGGTAGGACCAGTTATATTTAGAACCTGGTACACGAACCTGTTTGCTCAAATATCATAGATCTGGATGATCACAAGACTAAAACATAACCACTGCTGGTGAAGCCATTCTTTATTCTCCAACTCATGCTGAGAAGTGAATATGGTGTGCGTGTGTGTGTGTGTGTGTGTGTGTGTGTGTGTGTGTGTGTGTGTATGTGACACAGAGAGAGATACAGAGACAGAGAGAGACCTGTAATGTCATTGTTTGCATACCAGTTGATTCAAGCATGCAGTTTTCTCCCATGGACAGACAGCTCCCTTATCAGAATGCTAATTTGCTTACTTAAATGGGAACTTTGATTACAGAGCAAGAGTCTATATATCAAGACATATCAGTACACTTGGTGGTGTCCACCAAACTTTATTACAGTAGGAACTTAATTCCAATTAGGTCCTCAATTGAAAAGAGTCACCTTAATTCTTTTGAGCCCAGATCCCCCAAACAGTATAACCAAGCTTTTTTGAAACGCTGTTCAGACTCCGACAAGATGTGTTCTTTGCTGCTGTAAGCTCAATACTCAGCTTTGTTCCTTTGATCTGTTTATCTGATGGGTTATACAGGACAGTTGACATTTCTCTCCTTAGTTTTTGGGAAACATGTATGGGAGGAGGAGAAAGAATAAAACAGAGACTCTCCACTCTCGAGCTGGTGTCAATAGTCTTAGCTGTGACATTGAATGGATGGACAGCCTGAGGGGCCATGTCTGCATAGTCATTACAGCTATTCCATGCCATAACAAGTCTGCACTGTGCACTCAGAATCCATCTCATCACCAGAGTACTGTACACTCCAAACTAGGCTGACCTTCTCATCGTCCAAGGAGAACAGTGTATGAGAACCGCTATTCAGACACGGGGCTGCTGAGCAAGCCTGGCTCCTCTTTAAAAGCTGATTGAGTAAAAGAAATGAAGATGGAACAGGTCTTAGTTTTGCCCTTGACTCTAAGACAATATTCAGGTGTGGGGGTCGAGAAGAGGGTAAGCAAGTGTTTGACATTTGGAGATCATCATGACTACAATGAACTATGGGTAGGAATCCAGGAAAGTGATGGGGGTCTTAGAAATGGGTTTGAGAATTTCAGAGAAGTTCAAATTAAGGGGTCATTGATGATTGATGGAACCAATAATTTGTCCTTGCTTTTGAGGACCCAAGGCTCCTGTTTTCTGTGTGCAGTATGCTCCCTCCTTTCCTTCCTTTCTTCTGTTCTCTTTTCCCTTCTTTCTCATACTCTGTTTTCCTTCATATGCTTCTCTTTGTTGCTTTCTTCATCTATTCTGTCGCTCCTTATCTAATGTCCAAAACTCATGAACAAGATACAGTAATTGGGAAAGCAAAGGAAATGGTAAGGCTGTGTTATTTATAAAAATATGGAGAAAAGGAGGAGTCAGAATGTTCAGCCCTCGGGAGCCTAGGAAAATGTGTGTGCTTAGATAAGAGCTAGCCACAGAATGAGGACTAGTGCCTGGGGAAAGAGGGAACTTGCTTTCCCCCCCAAGATCCACTACTGAAAAAAGCCATCTCTCAGTGTCTGGCATTAGAAAGAGACTCCAGTCTCTGCTTTCAGGGGCCATGGACAACTTTCCTGCTGGGGCTGAGGCAGGGTGCCACCTGGTACCTGTTATTTGGGGCTTGCTCTGAGTAGGTGTTACTTCTAACAAGCATCTAGGAGCTGATGTAGAGATGGCATCTCTGTTACTACTGGCTTAACAAGTGTAGGCAGAGACTGCTCGTTCATTTCCCAGCTACCAAAAACCGAATAATAGCAAAGAAACTGTATAAATTACAACACCATTTTTAATATGTGTTGTTATTGGCCAGTAGCTTAGGCATATTTCTAGTTAGCTCTTACATCTTCACCCATTTCTATTAATCACCATAATGCTCAGGGTTTACCGGCAAGGTTCTCAGGCATCTGTGTCCTTCAGCAGCTACATGGAGTCTCCTTGAATCCATCTACTTTCTCTTCTTATTTCTGTTCTGTTTGGTTTTCTGCCTGGATTTACTCTACGAAGCCATTGGCTTCTTTAATAGCCAATGTTAATAAAACATATTCATAGCATACAGAAGGGAATTTCACACCATCTCCCCTTTTCTGTCTAATAAAAAGGAAGATTTTAACTTTAACATAGTAAAATTACATCTAACAAACCAGGTTTTAAGCTAAAATTACAGTTACAATATTTATATCTACTTTATCACATAAGCACATCCATTGTCCTTGATGATGGGACAAATAGCTCAGGGCAGAGGAAGGAAGATGGAAAAATACCCGGTTCTCAGCTAATAGATTGTTGGCTGACATCATTCTCAACCCCAGGACCAGGAAGCTTGACTGCATTTAATGGTAGGGTCCTTAAAGAGATCAACAACTGATAGTGAGGTTGTTAGTGTGGGATCTAAGATGATGTGATTGGCATCATCATAAGAAGGGGACATTTGGATGGAGGCTTACACAGAACATGTATGGGCAATGTAAGGAGAAATGAACCCTGTTTACACGTGGATCTTGAACTTCCAGCCTCAGGACTGAGAGGAAGAAATTTTCTGCTGTTTAAGTCAGTGGTACTTTGTTATGGCAGCTCTAAGAGGGTAACCCATGGTATGTGTGTGCTCATAGTTGTGGGTCTGGAAACACACCATCAGTGACTGCTTTATTCCGGGTCTTTCCATCCACTACTGTGGCTTCTCCTGCTCTAAGCTCCTGCTAGTTCCTTTTTCTTATATCTGTTTTTTTTCTTATTACCCATATTTCTACACTCAGATTTGAATATACATGTTCTGACTTAGAAACACAAGAGATTGATTTATTTTTTATGAGTCAGAGTAAATGAGAAAAAAGGAGAAAGGAATAAAAAAATTGAAAGAAGGGAAAGACGGAGTCTTTTTCTTTGGATTGTTACCATAGACCCTGGCAGGTTGAACGGAATGAAAGTGGGTGGGAAAATGAGTATTTAGGATGGAGGAAGGGTGTAAATCCTGAACTGTTGATAGAACATTTTGCTGGAGGGTATCCTAAACCTGTCAGATCCAACTCGCTTGCATCTTTATTGTTGAAGTGATTCTCGTCAAATGGTTGACTGAGTTTTCCTTCCTCTTGCTTAGCTTTGCCTAGGGGAGCACTGTCTGGGGCTTAGAGGTGTCAAACCAGGTGATGCCAACCCTGGTGCTTACACCAAACACAGCCAGTCCGTTCCATCTGTGCTGTACTTCTGTCTCTCATGGGTCCTCTTCTATCACTCCCGTGTTCTGGGTCTAAGGAAGATGCAGAGAGGGACTCTTTGATTTAGTTCAGACAAAGGGAGGGTCCAATTTTTAAACTTGCTTGATATCCAGGGAGCAGGAAAATAAAAGAAAGAGTGCAAAGAGAGCCCTGTGCTCCTTCAGTTGACTTGGTTGGAGGTCAGCCAAAGGCCTTCAAGGATGCCGCAAGGGGCAGCGTGCAGAGCTGCTCTGCTTCCAGCCTGGGTGTGCAGGTGCGGGATGTGACTGTAAGCCCAGTCCTCACTTCTCCCAGGTCAGCCCCGTCACCTCTCTACACCACAGTGACGATGCTGTGTGTGCGTGTGGGGGGTGGTGGGGGGCTCTCTATGTTCAGAGCCTCTCTTTGGTTCCTGCTGGCTTCATTTTTCCCTTTAGCACTTTGTGTCACCTGACACTTCACACACGAGGTGGTGGCGGCTGCTGCTGTTGTGTCTGTGAGCACTGGACAGCCCTCACTGTCCTGTGAGTCCTGTGAGGTCAGGGCTCTGCTTTATATATTGCTGTGTTCCCATTATGTGCCTGAGACAGAAAACATCTGTTTCCAGAGAGAATAAGTGGACTAAGACATCTGAGATATATCTTCAGGTTACTTGTTAGACAACTTAACAGACGGCAAGCCTTTCTCTACAGCTGTAACCCTCTTTTCTTCGCCAATACTTAACTTTCAAAAAAATAAAAAATGGTCTCAAGTGGCCTGTGCTGGCTTTGGATTCACTATATACCTGAGAATGGATGACCTTGTGAACCCCTGATCCTTTTGAGAACTGGGATTATGGGTATATGCCACCATGCTCCATTTGATGTGGTGTTGCGATTGAACCGGGGCTTTGAATACTAGGCAAGCACTCTACCAGGTGAGCTACCTTAGCTCTTACTTTTTAAAATAATAGCCACTGCAATCCATATGCTACCTCACAGTGGTCTGTGATACCGAGCACATCAGTATACATATACACACCCGGTGGTTACTTTTATGTCTTTAGAGAAGTGTCTACTCAACTTCCTTTCTCATATTTAATTGTTTATCTGATATTGAATTGTTTGGGTTTCTATATGTTGGATATTAACTCTTACCTGATGCCTTAGTTCACACGTATTTTTTCCCAACCTGTTGATTCCCACTCTGTTGCTCCTTCTTTTGCTCTGAAGAGTGTCAGCTTGGTGAATTCTATTAGTGTATTTTTGCTTTTGTTGTTTATGGTTTTGATGCCATATATAAAAGCTCGACATTAAAAACAAAAACCTAGAAGCTTTCTTTATGTGTTTTCTTCTAGAGGTTTTATAGTGGAAGTTTTAAATCATTTTGAGTTGATCTTTGTGCATGGTATGAGATAAGGGTCTAGTTTAATCCTCCTGTTTCTAGACCTGCAGTTTCTCCAATACCATTTTTAAAGAGCATGATTATCCTTTCCACACTGTATATTATAAATGATATTGTTGAAACCTAGCTGACCACATATATGAATCTATTTCTTCTTACTCTATTCTGGCCATCAGCATCTGCTTTTATTCTAGTACCATAATGTTCTGGTTCTCAGGTAATATAATTTGAAATAAAGAATTATAGAAACTGTGTTTATCTTTTCCAGATTTTTTTTTTGGAGGGGAAATCAATGTTTGGGTCTTTTGTGTTTAATGTTAGGAGTCATTTTTATATTTCTCTGAAAATGCCATTGGAATTTTGATTACAATCATGTAGAATCTGTATATTATTTTTAGTAATATGAACATTCTAATCCAGCCTGTAGACATATCGTTCTATTTATTTTTGCTGTCTTTAATATTTTCATCAATGTTTTATAATTTTTAGTATATAGTTTTTTTCACTTCTGAGGTGAAATTTATTTCTAGATGTTTTTATACTACCATAAATAGAATTTTTTCTTGATTTATTTTCAGGTAGTTTTTTTACAGATATAATAATTAATTTTTTATATTTATGGGCCTATATTTCATATTGCATGCTGTGCCTTGAATCTGAGTTGCAATTTTCCAAACTTCTAGAAGGAACTTACCAAATCACAGGAGTAAAGGAAGTCAGCACCAGGATTGCGTAGCCCTCTCTCCTTAGTGTTAGGATGTCCACATTATCAAAGTCAGACGATGCTCTCATTCTGTCTCTGGCCCCAGTGCTTAGCTGCTGGGAGGCCTAGAGAACTTAGAAACCTTCTGCTCTGTTCCTTCTTTACTACTAAATAGTTTTTGAGCCCTGTTGTTCCATATGTAGTTTTCTCCAAACCATCTCATTGTTCTTAAACGGTAAATAATTCCCTTTGTACAGCGTTTTAAGAATAAAATAACGTCCTGGAGCTGGAGAGATGGTTCGTAGGTGTAGAGCACATACTTCTTTTGCAGAGGAAGGAAGTTAAGTTTGCAACACCAATGTTAGGCATGTTTCAGTTGTCTGTAGCTCCAACTCCAGGGGATCTGGCCTCCGTGGACATCTGCACTCACTTGTACTTATCTACCATCTCCATCTGTACACATGCCTGCACACATGCACACACACACACACACACACACACACACACACACACACACACACACACACTGAGTGGGAGGGGGAGAGAGATCATATGAAGTATCCTATAAGCTCTAGAGAAGCAATGCCTGACATTCATGATGTAGTCAGAAACCTAGTATAATAAGGAGCATGAGTAAGAGATGTAGAAAGGCTTAGTACTAGAGTGAACTGTTAGTTTAGAGGAGTGATGGGGAAGGAAGTGAAGTGGAACTCAGAGGAGGACAGCGAGAAATGCTATTTCCCTTCTTCCCATCTAGGGACCTGTAGAGAATCCATGGAGCTGGAGATGTGAACCAAGCTAGGGAGGGTGAGTGGGGTTCAGAAAGGCAGAGAAGAAGAGAGAAGACATTCCCAGGCATAAAGCAGCGGCATGGGCACCACATGAGACCCCAACATTTGGGGACAGCGAGGAGTGTCGCTCAGCTAGGGCATATGGACGCACCTTGAGAATAACTAGCCCTCAGTGAAAACAAGAGCTGGGCCTGGTACAGAGGCTTCTAAAGTAGACATAAAACTAAGACATTTGTCAGGAATTGTTAGCAGAAAGTCCTTAAGGATTGAGGGTCCAGGGGTGATTTTGGGGACATGGTACTCAAACAACCTGGCAGTAGAGCTGTAGCCAAAACGAGAGAGTTCAAGTTTAGCGTTGCATTCATTCGCAGAGGCTTGGATGACCTTAGTCAGGGAAAGGGGAGCAAGCGGGGAGAGGCCACAGGACAGGATACCTCAGAAGCAGACATGAATTCAGTAGCTGGGAAGAACCCGGGAGAAGGAGAAGCTGGTAGTGCTAGCATCTTAGGTTTGGCTGAGCTGATAAGCTGTGGTGTCATCATAATAGGCAGGGGCATCTCCACGTGCCACTGTCTGTGGAGGGCAAGCAGCAAAATCTTAAACTAAGTATTTTGATTTTTAATTTAATTTAATATTGGATTGTAAGAGAGATGGTTGATTGAATAAGAAATGTTCCCTACAGTCTTAGGCATTTGAACACTTGGGACCCAGTTGGTGACACTTTTTCTAGAAGTACTGTCTTGCTTGAGGAAGTATGTTACTGGGAATAGATTTTGATATTAAAAGCCCAATGACTGTTCCAGGTTGCCGCCTCTACTTTACACTTGTGTTTGAAGATGCACTCTCTCAGTGTCTTGCTCCTGCCCCCATGCCTGTTCCTTGCTGGTATACCTCTTAAGCAGAAGCACACGTTTAGGTGTGAGTGGCTACCGACCTCTTCCTTATCTACTACTTCCAAGAGAAAGGCTTTTTACTTTTACAAATGATTAGTACACCAGATCTGTTCTAGAGCCAGACAGATCAGGCTCAAAACAGAGACCAAACAAAACTCCAGGCCCCTTTGTAAATGATCACTTCACTGAGTTGCCTCGCCTAAAACTGCTGAGGCATCCAGCAGAGGGAAGCAAGCCAAGGAGCCAACATCTGGGACTCTGGAATAAGGGATAGATAAGAACAGAAATTCTCCAAAGAGCCTAAGGGAGGGAGAAATATTAGAACCAGCTGGTATTCAGCTTCTAAGTAATATCTCCAGATTTTAATCCATATCTCCCTGTGGTGAGGAGCTTTCTCATAGTGAGCCAATGTTACTAGGTGGAGAAGGACCCTTGCCCGCTGTGCAGGGTCATAGAGAGATTGGCAGTCATGGATGCTGAGAGCTTGATCAGTGGGTGATGGAGAGGGTAGAAGAGCATCAAAGAAACTGGAGAAGGAACAGCAAAAGGATGGGTCAGAGTCCTTAAAAGAAAGCCAGGATGGGATGGAGGTGGTGCTTCACAAAGGAGGGCCTAGGAGAGAGCAGCCTGAAGCTCGGTCATGATATGAAAAGCCTTTGGGCTGGGCTGCTGATGTAGCTCAGGGGTAGGCCACTGTCCAGCATGTATACAGCTCTTAATTTTTCTACAGTAGCACTACCATAATCAAAACCAAACCCAACCCAACCAACCAACCAAATAAGCAGGAAAAGAAATAAAAGCTTTTGACTGGCTGTTCCATCATAGAGTGCACCCCCTGAAAACCCATTTGGGGAGGAATAAGACTCACTAAAAATAATTCCAGAATCGTCTACACAGGAGTCAGTCATTTTTTCAGGGCGAGGGGCAAGGTGGAATTCTTTCACACGCTAAACAAGAGATATACCCTTAAGCTACATCTCAGGTCCTAAAACTCAGTTTTAAGAGGGTTAAAGCATTTCCTGATTAGTTTTATGACCGTGTGCAGCCATGTCCTCAATATGCAGTGGAAAAATCAATGGGAAAAATCAACATTTTCCATTCATTGATTTCATTGCCCTTCAGTGCTACAGCCACTCATTTAGTTACTTTTTTTTTTTTTCATTTTAGACTCCTCATGCAGCATTCTGTCAACATTGGGAACACTTCTAGACCATCAAGGGCCAGGGTTTCTCCCTCAAGGAAGCTGCTATTGTTGCCCGGGGCAAAGGAGCACGTGTCCCCAGGCTGCCAGTGCATTGCTAAGAAGAAGGTCCTCCCAGGGAACTGATGACTCCAACTGCTTCTGATTGCTTCTCTTCCAGCCTGCATCATTCCTCTCTGCCAACTGGCTGTGCATGTCTTCACCGCAAGGCATGAGGTCACCCTGGCTGTTGCATATCCCTACCCCTTGCTTTCTGCTGGGTTCCCATGACATGACTTGGCTGTCCCTTCTTTTGTGTGACAACTCTCTTGAATACAATTCTCAATAGCATTGCTATTTTTTCTCCTTCTTAAGATCCAGGTCTATTATTTCTGCATTCTTGAGCTTCTGTTTGCTTTAGCAAGTCTGGACTTTGCTCTGACCTTCTTTATCTCTATAGATTTCTCCTCCACACTCAGACACAAGGTGACTGGACTAGTGACTGCAAATTGCCTCAGGCTATTTATTGCCTGTATCTCTGTGTCCCTTAAAACATACCCTCCAATCAAGAGGGAGACTCTCCACATCCCTGAATCCAAAACAGTGTTGTCTCTGTGACTTGCTTAAGTTGGGAACACAGAAATGCCAGTGTATCTGATTTGAGTCTTAGCCTTGATATCTCTAAAATGGCTTCTGCTTTTCTCAAAATTACACGGATCAGAATGCTTGTCCCTGGGACAGTGTGGCTGGAGTTAAACCTTATGAGAGCACCATTAAGCACTGCTAATGATGAGCTTTTGTTGGAAGTACCCTTTAACACTCATTTATTCCTGCCAAAATGCTAAGCCCTTGGGTGCATGCTGATCTGACTCCATGATTGTTGTTAGATTATCCCCTTGTGCTGGGCTATCTTGAGAAGAGGATTTGATATCTGGTTGTATTGCCTTTGTGGAAGCCTGGCTGCTTTGAACATCCAACAAGACAACCATGTTGCTTACTTCCAAAGCATAACTTCAGTACCAGAAGACACTATCTCAGCTACAACTGCTTAAGACAACTTTCATGGACCTTCATTGTAACAAGCCTTGGGTGAACTCCGGTATCCATTTTCAGCTAGGTGGGATAAGGTAGATCCATAGGAGGACTATGATTGATGCAAACCTGGTTCTTTATGTGTGAACTACTGCTATGCTGTGTGCAAACACCCTTGTATACCCTTTCCTGGCTATGTGAGGGGACTATTGACTCATTTGGAGATGCCTTCCTGTGCTGCTTCCTGGTGCTGTAACATCGGGTCCAGTGTGTGTACATGAGTGTGGGTGGAGGCTTCCCTTAAGTGGTCTTTTCTTGCCTACTTCTGGCTTTTATTATTAACAGAGTGGGCTGAGATAGAAACACAAAGAGAAGACCACAGAAGCAGTGATAGAGGCTAGCAGCCACAGTCTTGATGGCAGCAACAGTAGCATAGGTGGGTGGGTAAAACAGGAAGAGCACTAATAGTGAAGACAGCGTGGCAGAAGAGTCCCAGAGAGTGGCAGGGGCAGAAATGACTAGAAGCAACGGTGCCAGTGTCAACATTAGAGAAAGAAGACTGTGAAGAGCCTGCGGTGAGACACCACGCCCCGTCCCCCATCCCCACCACTGGAAGAGTTGGAGGAAACTGCTAAGACCTTCAGATCTACTTTAACCAGTGTCAAGGTCTAGAGTCCCAAACGTGCGCCTCATTGGGCATCTCCAACACCAGCACTCCGTTGCTCCAGGACTCTGACCTTTGGCTCTAGGCTAGATTTATTAATTGGGGCATTAACCATCACCAGTCACTCAAGAAGCAAGCAGCAGCAGACAGTGTCTGCTCATGTTGAAGTTCACAGAGCTTGTAGCTATAAGCTTTTGGTTTCACTACTACAGTCTCCAGGCTAAGGAAATGAGGCCCAGGCCTAACTCGTCTACTGTTGTAGGGGAGATGCTTTTCATCAGCTCATTAATTCCATTCAGACAGATCAAAGGGACCCCTGTCTGCTAACTGTAATAAGAGAATCTCCTTGGCCATGACAACAAAGCCAGGTTTGTTGTAGAACATTATTTTAACAGGGTAGAAATGCATTACATTTGTTTATGCTGCATTTGTTTAACAATGTATGTGTATTCAATTATATAGATTATTATATAACATATCTATATATAATTACATAATTATTATAAGATGTGTTGCATCTGATCCACTTGGCCTGCCTAAGGCACCTGATTGGTCTAATAAAAAGCTTAATGGCCAATAGCTAGGCAGGAGAAGAATAGGCAGAGCTGGCATGCAAAAAGAATAAATAGGTGGAGAAATCTAGACTCAGAGAAGTAGGAGGAGAGAGTGAGGGACATACCAGGGGCAAGAAGCCAGGTAGATGCCAGCCAGATGTAGAGAAGCAATGAAAGTAAGATATACAGACGTAATAAAGGTAATAATCCCCAAGGCAAAAGGTAGATAAAGAGAAACAGATTAAAAAAGCTAGTCAGAAACATGCCAAAGCTTGGCTGAGCATTCAAAACTAATAAGGCTCTGTGTCATAATTTGAGAACTGGTTAGTGGCCCACAAGAACAATCCTGGCACACAGTCTAGCTTTCTGGAAGATGATAGCCAATAGAGAGGGGAGCTAAGCTGTAGTAGCAGAGGCCACTGGAGCCCGGCCAAGGTCCTGACTCAGCAGCTGGCCACAGATGTATGAAGAAATGGAGATGACCTCAGTCAAGCCTGGTCTAGGAAGTAGAACTTCCCAATCTAGGTGGAGACTCAGGATAAAAAGGAATGGAAGTTTCCATCGTTTATTTTGTTTGTCAGCTGTCTAGGTAATGGCTCCTAGGTATTATCTAAACATATCTGAATGTTTCATGATGCTATTTTCATATATAATTAACATTTAAATTGTTAGACTAAGTAGAGCAAATTATCCTTCATAATGTAGGTAAGTCTCATATGGTCAGCTAAAGACCCCTGCCCCCATCATCTCCAGGAGCTCAAACTATGAGTCTATTCTTATAATTTTGGAGCTTCCTCGTGTGCAATATTATGAACAAATTCCTTAAAACATCCCCCCTCTCCTTTGCTCCCTACCACCCCCTTTATTGATTTTACTTATCTAGAAAGCTTGATTAACAGAGTAGTGTTTTTAGCTAATGAACTATAGGTAATTTGTTATGCAGCAGTAGCTAGCTGATAGACATTTTCCATCTCTGAGGCTAATCCATCTCCAGTCATGCCCCTTTCCATCTCTGCAGGGACCTGAATTCCTTTTTCTTGATTTGCTGGAAACCTTCTCCCCAGCTGACTGCCTCTACAGCTTGTGTCTTTAGGGGAAATACTGACACCCCTTCACAGCTTGTATATTCATGGATTTTTTTTCTTTTCTCTTGTTGCATTTGATGAGGTAATAGGGGCTGCTTCTGTCAGGTTTTTACCATGAGTTGTAGCCTTCCTACAGACTTTGAGGGACTTTGGACCAGTCTGCTTTCTCAGGGGATCCACAAGGTGTCTCAGAGTGAGGGTTGAAGGCAGCCCTATAACCTCTGCTCTCTGCCCTCTTCTCTCTCCTTCTTCTCTAGCTACCCCCATTCTTCCCTGCTCACGGGGTTCTTTCCACTTTTGTAAATCCAGGCTTCTTCAAGTTTTCATCACATGCTTTCTCTTGCAATTTAATTTACTTTCAGGTATATGATTCACAAAGACAATCCAAAGCCCTGGCTGCAAATTCTATCCCATCATTTTAATGGTCTAATTAGACACTTCACTTGGCTGTCTGACTGTCACCTCAGACTCAGCACTCAGGAGATGAGCCTGTCTCCTTGAAAACTGTGTTCACCTTCATTATGTCTATCTTTCTCAGGTTTCCCCTATCAGTCCAGCCTGTATTCGTTGGTTTCTCTCTTCTAGGCTCCACATATATATTTTCTGGAACCTCATGGGATTTCTTTTCTCTTCCACCATGAACACAGCCATCTTGGCCATTTGGGTAGTTGTGATTCTTATCTAAGGACCACAGAAGCCAGCCAGCACCTCCCTCTGTGCCAAATCTCCTCATTGGCTGCTCCTGCTGATCTCTGGCTAGGGTCTCCTGGCACACATGTGTTCTTTCTCTAACCAGTACCCTAAACTTTCCATGACTACCATCCTCTCTCCTCTATCTTATTGCCCAGGTCCCTGTTTTAGAGAGCTGTTTCTATTGGGCACCCTCTACTAGAGAGGCACAGGAAGTTGTGATCTGGTTCACATCATCCCCCTTGATGTGGCATGTTCATTAGGTTAGCTCTGGGAGCAGGGCCTTCTTGTGTGGCCTCAGCTGTAAGTCTTTGATTTTAGACTCCTTTTCTGACCTCCCCATCTGATCAAGTCTCTTCTCCCGCCCTCCCTTCTCTCCCTACATGGGGCCCTCTTTGTCTAGGACCTTGCCTAACTTCTGATTTCCTGTCCTGATGCCTGAACAATATTCTAGCGCATAACATTTGGATTAGATTTCATCCAGTTGCCAGTGCGCACCCCATGGAATTGCAATGCTTATATCAAGGTCTTTCTCAGCTCTGGGGATGCACAAGTTCTCATCATTGCTTGGGTTCTGAAACCCCACTTCTACAGAATGAGCACATTATATGGATTGTCACACGGTCCCTTGACATCAGACACTTCTCTTTGGTCCCATATTGACCCAGAAGGAAACTTGTCTATTTTCTCTGATTCATGATCTTGGATTATAAAGCTGATTTTGCTATCAGTGCAGGACAGGGATGGATGTGAAGGTGGTTATTTACAGTGTAACAATCTCACAGCTTCAAAATCAAGAGCTGATATTTCTGTTCTGCATTACCCTTGGCTCACTGCCTTGAGGCTTTTTTGAGGGCTCTTTGATTGTGTGGCATTCATTCTTACCCCTCACTCTGGACTGGCACCCAGTTTCTGATTTCTTGCTCTACTTATGCATGAGCCAGACGAAGGTGGAAGAGAAGGATACCCACAGCACCACAGTTTATCTACCTCCCCCAGGGGCCAGCAGGACTGTTTTTCCATAGTGACCACACCCTTAGCATGGGGCTAATCCCCCATGCTCCTCCTACTTAGCAGCTCTTTCCTAAGGCTGGGGTAAATACCACTTCTCCTGGTTTCTTTCTCACTATCTTATTTCTGATCTTTTGGCCCGGCTGACTCTAAATGACTCAGTGGCACTAAGAGTTGCTGTTCTCTGTATTCCTTGTGGCCATCAGTTGGGCTAGTTTTCTGTGAGTTCAAAATGTCTGTATCCATCTAGGAACTTGGCCTTATGAATCTGGGCTGCTCTCAAGGCCAGCACTCTCCTGACACCAGCTTGCTAGGAGAGGGGGTTTGCTTCCCTAGGCACAGATCACCTGGGTTTGCTGACCAAAGGCTGTAGCAGTGGACTTCCTGCCTCTGATGCCCGATGTCCTGGTATTCTTGGTAATGGGCTGGGAGACTCTGTCTCTCAGGAGACACATGCTCAGCCGTGACCTCGCTCTCCATACCACGACAAGAAGGGAGTTCTGCCTTCTGTTTGCTCAGATAGCCCTCTGTAGTTTGTGATCTGTTCTGCCTTTAGAGCCCTTGATGCTTCTCATAGGTCTACGGCAGGACGGTCAACAGAGTGGAGCATGTGTGGGGATTTTTCTCTGCCTTGGCAAAGGCTGCTCTTTAGACGATCAGAGGATGAAAAGTAACCTCTGAAATCAGGAGCTTTGTCAACTAGGAGAGGCAATGATACAACACAATGGCTACCTTCCTGTTTGTGTTGTTCACGCCATAAAACACAGTCCCAGCTCTTGGACACAGACAGCTGAGTGAGAAACAAGTTCTACCCTCAGGCAGCTTATGTGGAAATAGAAGACATGGGCCTGCAAGGAAGTCGTTACCATATAATATGGTAAGGGCTTGGGTTGGAGTTTCTAAGCGGATTTCATAGGAGCAATGAGCTGCAGTTTAATTTTTAAGGATGAAGTGAGTTTTGCTGGCAGAGAAGGTGGTTCTGCCAGCAGAAATAACACCCAGGATTGTAAAAGCATGTTGACTGCAGCAGCTCCTAGTGAGAAATGGAGAAAGGAAGGCTGGAAAAAATGGCACATAGAGCACGTGCACTGGGGGCGGGCAGGGAGAGGGGACTGGAAGATCGGGGGAGAGATGGAACAAAGTGAGATTACTGCTTTGGAAAGATGCCTGAAGAAAAGGTAGTGAGAATGGGCTAGTGGGAGTGTAGTTAAGACAGGTTGAAGACAGGATGAAGGTTATAATCATCTATGCATAGACAAGAAAGATGCTCATGAAACAGGGCAGTCTGGGTTTGTGAAATACTCAGACATTTGAGAGGGGGTGGGGAGGAGAAAAGGAGAGAGAAGGAAAGGGAGAGGGAACGGGGAAGGGGGAGGGAGATGGAGGGGAGAGAGAGTGTGTGTGTGTTTGGACAACTTGGAGAACCTGAACAAAGGCAGAGGGGATAGGAGGACCATGATGCATTGACAGTGGGCTGGGACTGGGGGAGGGGCTCCACAGAGCTGAGCGTATACTAAAAGGAGAGCCTAACTGGAAGCAAGGCTGCAGGGAGCAATGGAAGCCTGGCTCCTCCTGGAGGGTTTCACATGCTCAAGAAGAAACATGGTCTTCATTTCCCTGGGTTTCAAGTGCCACTAAAGAGTTTTAAGTAGAAGAAAAAAACGTGAATGGATTTGTGCTTCTGCATCATGAGAGTCTGTTGGGGAAGGCGGATGAGACTGACTAGCTTGAAGAGGAAGGTCAAAGGCAGCCCTGTGAAAGCTTCGTCTCGGTACTGCACTGGAGACTTGAAGCATGGAGTCTATGACTGTGATACCCATGTTAGGAACTGAGGGGGAGCTGGGCTAAATGTTTTAATGCAGTGATTTGGCTGCTTTCTATATGAAAGAAAATACGTCAACTCCGAGAACCAGTCATACTGGAAGGGGAGACTGGACTGGTAGATGATGCTGGGACTGGGTCAGGGTGATTCCCTGGGAGGCTCTGGTTGAGGAAGTGCTCTAGTTCAAATGGATCAGGCATGGTTCACTTCCAGAGAGTCTACCTAGTTCCCAAAACGACACAGAAGGTTTGCTACATTGGTTCTCATACTGGAGCATAGGTTGAGGCTGCTAGTTCATTTCCCAGCCACCCAGACCTGAATAATGACACAAAAACTATATTAATTATAACAGTGTTTGGTCAAGGACTCTAGTGTATTCCTAGCTAGCTCTTGCATCCTAAATTAAGCGTTTCTATTAGTTTGTGTATTGCCACAAGGTTGTGGCTTACCTGGTAAAGTTCTGGCCTGTCTGTCTCCTTTGGCAGCTACATGGTGTCTCTTCAACTCTGCCTACTCTCTCTCTCTCTCTCTCTCTCTCTCTCTCTCTCTCTCTCTCTCTCTCTCTCTGTTCTGATTTCCCACATGGGTTTTATTCTGCTAAGCCATTGGCCGAAACAGCTTTATTCATTAGCCAATGGTAATAAAACATATTCACAGCATACAGAGGTAAATCCCACATCACCAGAGGACTTTTGGTGTATAGCAAAGGGCTGGTAGTGGGATGAACTAGGTCCTAGCCTCTCTTAAACAGAGAGGCATCTGAGGTGTGATGAAGAGTTGGGGTTTGGAGGAAAGGCTGGGACCCTTTTCTCCAGACTGGTGTTGCTCTGCAGTCTTGTACACTCTGGCCTCATTTGTTATTATTGTCTTTGTGGCATGACTCCTAGTTTCTTGGTGGGTCACTTCAGTTCCCCCAGTCATCTTGAGTAAGCAATGATGTCATGGGCTCTGTTTATTCTAATGGCTTCTTAAAATTCTGGTCCCATCCCGGCATTTACACAGCTATTTCTGTTGAGTACTTAATCAGTAGGTCTAAGATATGATCTGGGAGCATGGACAAAGGAGGAATCTTGTCTATTGGCTTTTTAAACAGGATGTGGACTGCTCTGGAGTTCACGCCAGCCCAGTCTGTTACCTTCCTCTCTTTGATTCAGTAGCATCTCAGCATAGCAAATGACAAGAACCTACTGTGTGCCTTGGGTCATTATTAACAATTTGCACCTTTTCTCTGTCTGTCTTTTAAGAAATCAGGCATAAAGCTACATATGAAAGCACACAGTTGCTGGAAATAGCTACCATCAGCCCATCGGCTATCCCTCAGACTATCACAGTCTGCAGCACTCATAGAGAGTGGCATCCTGGGGCTGTGAGCATGACTTTTAGATGAAAAAACTATTTTCACAATTCACATACTTTTTCCTTTTCTCCTTAAGTGCGTAACACTGAAAAGAAAATCCCATGGCTCAATTCAGTGATGTAGGTGAGAAACCATGGGTAATATGCCATGTTGGTTCATCTCATGAGCTGATTGTCACCTTCTGACATAAGGTCTTTGTGGGCAGAAAGATCAAAGCTCATCTCTCACCTTGATCAGTTACCAATTGTGGAACAGAAAAGAGTTACATAACCTTGATGAAATAGCATCCCGAATGGTGGACAGTGTTCTAAGCTTATACATAAACCTCTATATAGAATTCCTAACACAGTCAGGTAGATGTTGTATCATTGGTAACGTTAACTTCCATTGGGTGGAGATGAGGGTTAGAGGAAAGGTTGCCGAGGGTACCAACACCACACTTGCAAACCTGTAATAAAATGCAGCTAGAAGCAGAAGCAGAAGAGGGACAGTGTTAGTGGGGGACAGAGGATGAGCACTGGGGCACAGGAGCTTAGAAGGTAGATTAGGTGGCAATGGGGCAGGGGAAGAAGGGTATAAGTAACTTTGCTTATTTCATACATGTGTCCAGCTCTGTATCCCACATGATGGTAACATGGTGGTTGCAGAGACAGACTTGTGGTCAGCTTGACCTCTTCATCATGAAGCAGTGGGTAAGGAGGAGGACCCTGGGGCCTGAATACCTGATTTGTATCCCAGCTCTGCATCATACTCTCTGGGCAAATTTCTTAATGTCTTTGAGTTTTACTGCCATCCTCAATGAAGGGGAATAGTAATATCGCAGCCTCATAGACTAATTGTGTGGGTGACATGAACTCAGACATGCCAAGCTTTAGCACAGGCCTAGGCCTGTGTTTCTTAAAGAGCCTGAGCTCAAGGGAATCTGAGATTACTTATTCATAACTGATTTAGCCAAGCCTGTATAGTTATTCAGCTTTGTGTTAGGTTATGTGTGAAGCACAGATTCAAGGCATTTATGTTTTCTTCAATAACTCTGTTCTCTTGAGTTAATTTACATACAAGAAACTATACAAGAGAAACAAGGATGACTTTCAGCATCTGAGGCAGTTTCCTCAATGACATTCAAGGGCTTCCAACCCTACAGAGCCATTCTTTTTTGCATTTTTCTGGGGACCACTTGCACCTACGATTGGAGAACTCTTGGTGTTAGCCTCCAGTCAGAGTCATTGGACCAAAAGTAACTCATAAGGGAGTTTTTTTTAGTAATCTTTAATTGTTGCCCTTTTTTTCATTCTTGGAAAGTTTTATCTATCATATAGTAAGTTTTAGTCCTGTTCATGCCCTGCTTTCCCACTGAAACCTCTCTTCCTCCAACAAGTCCCTCTCCTACTTTAGTGTCTTTTTTTATGTGTGAACCACTGAGTAAAATTAGAGTTGGTTATGTGGACATCGGTAGCAGGTTATTCATGGAAGAGCTGATGTACAAGCTACAATTAAAGGAGGAAAGTGAGAACACTGAAGTAATTGTAAAAGGGAATTCACAGCATCGCAAGAGTTCTTCATAGAAGCTAACAGCGTGCATTAGGAAGAAGGGTGGAGAGACAGACCAAGACATGCTCGCAAAGGAGGAGACCCTGTGAACTGTTCCCTGAAGGCCAAAGTGAAACATTAAGAGATTTTAAGCAGAACATGAAAGTGCTCCCCCATTCCTTGAGAGTTTAAAAGTAGTTATCGATAGGAAAATAACTTAATATATGCTGTATCAAGAGTTTTCATGCTGTTGATCATTACCGATTGGCGCTCACAAGTGGACCCTGAGAGTATCATATTAGTGGATCGGTCCAGCTGCCCTAGGAACTCTACAGATGAACTGACTACATCTGAATTTTGAAGTTGTTACATTGTTGACCTCACTCAGCATCCTGCCCTATTCAATGAAGATGGGTAGACTATTTGCGATACAAGATGATTTCTACCCATCCTTTTTCCTTCCTTCTCTTCCTTTGTTATCAATGTCATCATGAAAAACAGTGACCACTGAACAGTAACATAAGCTAAATACTATGCTAATCACTGCTTTGAATATTTTTCTCCTTCTCTCTTGACTGAATCCCAATAGGTAACCCTAACAGTTAAACAAACAGGTAATGATTGTTCAGCTGGCCCTGAGGAAATTCAGAAGTGCATGCAGTAGCCATGCATTGCCTCTTCACCCATAAGCCATGGCTTACATAATTTCATGGGTCCTCGTCTACACTAGGAGAGACCAAGCCATTAGCAATGTTTACATTCAGTTCTCACAACTCGAAACTTAGAAGGGGACAGCAGAAGGTCAAACAAACAAATGTTAAAAGAGACATTTCAGATTCTAAGTAGCCTTTTAAGAAGAATCCATGGAAGAAACAAATGGTGCCATTTATGGAGAGTTTTTTGAAAGTCAGCTGTTAGGTGCAACTTTGTGACCTGTGTTATTTTCAATGAACAGAGCCATGCACACTCCCACTTGCAGACACCAGCACCAACACTCTGGAAAACTTAGGTCATGTAGACAGTATACAAACACTATTCTACCTCACACCCATCAAAGCTGCCGGCATCTGCGTGGGTAGGCAGTACAGGGAGATTGGGAGCTGCTGCTGTTAACACCTACCCCTAGGGGCTTTACTGGCAGAACCTTGCCCTTTCCTTGGTCCTGGTGCCAACTCCAGGAGGGTTTCATTAGGTTTAGCCTTAGTTTTACAGCGGAGAAATTTACTTGCACACCAACCAGCTATTTACAAGTGTGTGTGTGTGTGTGTGTGTGTGTGTGTGTGTGTGTGTGTGTGTGTGTGTGTGAAGAATTTCTGTCCTATGTATGTGTTTTGAAGGTGAGTAGACTTAGAAGTCTAGTAGATTCTGGGCCATTTGTACCAGACTTTTTCTTTTAGGCCACTAACCAGCTCTCAAATTATGACATGGAGAATTAATATTAGCTATGAATGCTAGGCCTAGCTTAAGCTCATTTCTGGATAGCTCTTTTAACTTAAATTAATCTGTTTCTCTTTATCTATCCCTTGCCTTGGGACATTTTACCTTTTCTTTCTGTATGTCTTACTTTCCTGCTTCCTCCAGTGTCTGTCTGGCTTGTGGCTGCCCGATTACCTGCCATAGGTATGTCCCCTGCTTTCTCCTCCTTCTCTTTGCCTTCTTTCTCAAGCCCAGATTTCTCCTCCTATTTATTCTCTCTGTCTGCTAGCCTTGCCTTGCCCTCTTCTGTCTAGCTATTGCCTGCTCAGCTCTTTATTAGACTAATCAGGTACCATAGGCAGGTAAGGTAAAACAGCAACACATCTTTTCACAATTAAATAAATGCAGCAAAAATAAATATACCACAATGCTTACGTCATTAAACAAAGGCAACATAAGCAAATGCAAGACACCTTCATAGAGTTGAAGTAATGTCCTGCAGCATAAACAAATTTAAGGCGTCTTTACATAGTTAAAATAATATTCCATAATAATAAATTCCGCAACAGCCATGTGGGATGATTATGTCAGAACCACCCTGCCCTCTGTGCTCTTCATTTCCCTAAGGACTGGAGTTCTCACTCTTCCCTGTATCTAGCTTACCGTCTAGCACTATTTTTCTGCTCTTCTCTTCACCCATTCCTTCAGCACACCCCTTGGCACTGCCACGCTTACTGGTATTTATTCCTCATGGTTGAGATGATGCAACTGCTCTTCATAGACAGAACAGAGGTTGGTGGTGGCAGAGCTGGATGGAGAGCAGCAGAGGTTCCAGACCTTGATGAAAAGCAGTGAAACCAGAAGCCAGGAGTAAAGGGGGAAAGGAAACGCACAGTTCCCACGTTTCCATGTTTTTCTGGATAGTCTTCCATCCTCGCATCAGGAAAACCACTCCTTTGTTCCCTTCCTAGGACTTACTGCATTGTCTTAAAGCATTGACCCCAGGAATATGCAAACCAGCTCCCTGCATCTTAACTTGGATGAGGCCATCGAAGACACTACGTATTTTTAGTGGGCTTAGTCGAATGGCTGTGCTCAGCTCCCATGCACTGGCTGAGATGTGATATTAAGATCTAAATAAACAGGAGTTCTCTGTCAAGATTTCCCCAGATGCTATTCTTAAGGGCAAGTGGGTACTTGGAATATTCCAATAGTGTTATTAGGTAATCCAGTACTCTAGGGTTTGGGCTAAAAGTGGGACACAGATAAACAAGATATACCTTCCTCCCTTCAGAGACTCAAAGATAGGCACACAAAAAGATCATTTCTGTTGACTGAGGCAAAAACCTTAGAGTGATGGAATCAGATGGTTCTGCATAGGTTGATTGGATTAAAGTAACTGAGGATTCTGATTTTTTTTAACAGACGTAACGGGTGATTTTTATGCTCACTGAAGTTTGAGAAAGATCACTCAAGTGGCAAGGAAAAAATTGTCACTCGAGTCTAATTATTTTTATATGTAAGGATTATATATGTCTGTTCATTTGAGATAATGAATGCTTCAACTTAAAATAATTGCCAAACAGAAAATTAGTACCAGGTATTCGTCATTGCTCACTCTGTTCCAGGTATTAATAGCATGCTACTGGAGCTCAGCTCATTCCACCAATGGTTTTGTGGCACGGACATTTCCACCTCATTTCAAAGGTGGTGTCCGAGGAAGTGACAGCAACCCTAACCAAGTCACCCTAGAGATTCTTTCATCTTTGTGGTGTAAACCCAGAGAGCTCCCCATGGTCTCCTGAGGAGCTCAGCTCACAAATGTCAAGGCTCCCATCTGGTAGAGAAAGAGCAGTGGCGGGCAAGTCAGTCATGTATTCAGTGTGTGACAGCTGTGGGCCCAAAAGCAAATGCCCAAGACGATGGCATGAGAGCCAACAGCCCTTAGCTTCCCACTTTCCAACCCTGTTGTTTCCTCTGTTTCTCTGTTTACATTCCACCTTGCAATTAAGCAATCAATGTTTCCTCAGTGATTATTCACACTGGCAACAGGCAAAAGTCACTTGATCTTTGGCTCTGTGCCTTCTATCAGAGTGTTACCAATATATTTGCTAATCACAGCACCTCCATTGCCCTGCTTGGCACGCTCCCCTTAGAGCCAGGCCAAATTATAAGGTGCCCTCTTTTGCAGCTGCCCCTCTAGGGTAACTGGTCTCTGAAGTTTCCTCAGAGGAGGATAGACTGGCTAGACTTCATCCATCTTGGCCCTGCACATTGGTTGGGGGTAGGAGTATCTGAATTCTGTCCACATTCCTTTCACCCTGCATATGGAATGGAGCCAGCCTGGGGGCTAGGTTCTGCTGTCTGCGATCTGGCTGTCTGTCTGGCACATCTCTGCAGAGCTCAGGCTCTTGCCTGAGATGTTTTAAATGGCACCAGACAAAGCCCTGGAGACTATGCAGTGCCGAGCAAGGGCACTATAAACCCTGGGAATGGATGGGTCAGAGCTGGCCACCCTTGACATTTAGGTGGCTCTGAACAGTGTACGAGCTCGCAGCCTGAAGTTTCTCACCTGCTTACTAAGTAGCTGTGGGGTAGCAGGTTTTAAATAGATTATATATGCTCAAGATTTAGAGTGCAAAGATTTTATGATTGCAAAAACCATTCTTTCTCCCCAGTTCTCAGTCATGATCCCTACCTCCCTTATTGCTACATTTTTTCCTCCCTTTAGTCAATGTGGTCAACTTCCATTCCTGAATTTTTTCTTCTCTCCAATTTTTTTTGGAGGAAGGAAGGGTTGAGGCAAGATCTCACATTGTTGCCCAAACTGGCCTGAAACTCTATAAGAAGCCAACGCTATAAAGTCAAAGCCTGCAAATTCACAGCAATCCTTTGGCCCCAGCTTTCGCAGTGCTGGGATTTCAGGCAGGAACCACGCTGGCCTCCCTCTGCTTTAACCACCCATTGGCACTTCTTCAATGATCAAAGAAAGTGTTACAGGGCACTGAGGTATCTTAGGTTCTGTGCTTTCGGGTTTATTGCCTGGGCATCCACAAGTTCCCCGAGGGCATAATTTATTTCTTATTGCTTTCTATATTTTCTTCCTTCTCTTCGGTGTTACTGGCATTTCATATATGCACGTTTAATTAACAGAGGTGTGGAGGCCGGAGCAAATCTGAGCGCTCTGGTCTAGTGTTGTTTAAAATCAGAAGTTTGCGTCTCTAAAAGGTGATCAAACTGAGCCTCCAAGTAACCCCCTGGGCCTTTTATACCTGAGGCTCAAGAGCTGATGAGCGAAGAAGATGAGCCTGGGAACAGCCACGTCCTTGTTCTATGCCTGGCTCCTCTCAGGAGTGCACAGGAACTTGATTGCATCTACTGCCACCTCCACACTTTAGCCAGTCTTGTTCTTTATAAAGAGGAAGAGGTGGAAAGGGAAGGTAGGAAGAGTATGGCAAACCATGAGGTAGAATAGTAGAAGTAAGTTAGTGTCCATGATATATGAAGTTTGCAGAGAAAGTCTGGAAACCGGCCTGTTCGGTTACTGTTTAGTATCTACTGTTTGCTAAACACAATGGTCGGTGCTGAGATACAGTGGAGCAAACTGATAGTGGTGATAGCCTTCATGAATCCATTCTGTAATTTAGGGCAGAGCTCATCTCACGAGCCTGCCTTACTCAGTGTTCTATTGTGGTGAAGAGACAGTGTGACTGTGACAGCTCATATAAAGGAAAGCATGTAATCGGGGCTTGCCTACAATGTCAGAGATAAAATCCATTGTCATCATGGTGGGAGAGCATGGCCACATGCGGGCAGACATGGTGCTGGAAAAGTTGAGAGTTCTACATCCAGATCTGCAGACAGCAGAAAGAGAGAGACCCTGGACTTGGCATGGGATTCAGAAATCTCAAAGCCCAAACGCCCCACTTCTAGTGATGTACTTCCTCCAACAAGGCCACACCTACTACGATAAGGCCACACTTCATAATCCTATCAAATAATGCCACTCCCTGGTGACCAGGCATTCAAATCCATGAGCCTCTGGGGGCCATTCTTATTCAAATGGTCACAGTCTTTAATGTGCTCACTAGTCACCTGGAGGTGGGGGTTTTTACATACCTATTCTGATGTGGTATGTCTGGGTGGGACCTGAGATTCTGTACCAAGAGCCCTTGGTCCAGGAACTACAAGTTGAGTAAGCAAAGTCATGAGGAGATGAGCCACAGAGGAACCAAGAGGAAGGTTCAAATGACCAGCCTGGGTCAGCAGGCAAACTGGACAGAACAGTATGGGAGAAAAGTAAAGATAGGCACAGAGGCAGAAATTGAAAGAGAAGATAGAGATGGATGGAGAAAGGAACTCAGAGACACAGATGGTGGGCAGAGCAGCCCAAAGGTGGGCTGTGACTTTCTGACACAATCTGAAATAGCTCTCACTAGAAAAATGGCATAGCAGCCAGGCAGGGACTGATGCAGCCTTCTCTGGGTGGAGCCAGAGAACTGCCAAGGCAGTAATGATGAAGGCTTTTGAATTTGGATGATGAAGGGATGAGGCAGAAGATAAGCAATTCAGTAATGTCCAGGTAATATGCACTGAGAGCTATAGAGAACCAGCGTGGATTAGTAAAAGGTACTAATTGTGGAGAGAAGAGATGTGTCTGTCCTCCTTCAGGGGGAATGCTGTAGCTCTGTGGGTGAACGGTGCTCAGGTGGCTTGTGAACAACTTTTTTAAGTGGTGGAGTGAATTGTTTATTCTCAGCCTGCTCACATAGAGCTAAGGAAATGACCCTTTAAGATCACTAGAGGCTTGAGAAAAAGCTGCTCCTTATATAATCAAAAGACTCTCCATGTAGTTATTAATATCCACGTGTGCAGGTGCAAGTGTGTGTGTGCGTGTGTGCACACGTGTGTGTCTGTGTCAGGGTGTGTGTGTGTCTGTGTGTGTGTCTGTGTCAGGGTGTGTATGTGTGCACACGTGTGTGTGTGCATGTGTGCACACGTGTGTGTGTCTGTCTGTCTGTGTGTTTCTGTGTCAGGGTGTGTGTGTGTGTGTGTCAGGGTGTGTGTGTGTGTAAGTTAGAGGACAACCTTGGCTGTTGCACTTCAGGAACTGTATACCTTGGGCTTTGAGGCAGAGTCTCTCTCTAACTGGCTTAGAGCTTAGGAAGTATGGTGGGCTTGCTGGCCAGTGAACCCTGGGGCTCTGCTTCACAAGGATTACAAGTGTGACCTCATGGCATGCTGTTTAAAATGTGGGTTCTGGAAGATTGAACTCAGGCTCCCGTGATGATAAAGCAATCATTTTTCTGACTACATGCCAGGGCCTTCGTGTAGTTTAAAACTTATCAGTAACTGTGTCTGGAGAAAGGAAGCTTAACTGTTCCCATCACCACAACTGCCATTTCAGGTAAGTGTGGATCAGTGTGTTCCTGGGACCAAGTGGGCCTGTAATTTGTTCTTTGTGAACTTCCTTCTGCCCTTTCCCCTCCTCTCACCTACAGACAGATTCAGTGGGGCTTGTCAGTCAATATTCACCCTGAGGTGAGATCCAGTGTCCTGTGCCTGGCTCTCAGTAACCAGAAGAGGCTACACAACTAGAACAGGATCATTGAATAGGGAACGCCGTCTCTTGAACTCTTGCAGTAGAGAAAGTGCATCATGGAGGTACAGAGAGGGAAGTTGCTGTGTGTGTGTGTGTGTGTGTGTGTGTGTGTGACTAGTTCTACCTTCCTGAGCCCTCTGCTATCTCTCTCTCTCTGGCCTCACAGTTGTGTTCTCTTGATCTAATCAGTTTATCACACAGTTGCAATTATTAAAAAAAATAGCAGCCCAGGGGTAGTTTATACAGACACACAGCCAGAGTGACAAAAGTAAGCAGTCCTGGTTCCTTTTATTTCCTATGAGAGAGAAACGGTATGTGAAGGAGATAGTGACCTGTGTAGGGGAAATACAGGAGCTCAGGATACGATGACACTGTGACTTCTGAGGCCAGGGCTCTTGAAGGTCAGGAAGGACTTGCAGGTTGGAGTGTGACCTTATATAGTGACCACTGGAGGCTAGCTCTTCTTTCTCATATTGGGGTTATTCATCCTGTAACGTTTGGGAATGCAGGGGTCTTATCAGCTGCAGGATGGGGAGGGTCCCAGCTTCCTGTCAGAAATTTCCTCAAGTCCCTTTGCCTTCCTGGGTGAGTAAGGGAATCCCAAGGGCAGCACTAGTAGGGACTCGTCCCAGCCACAGTCATGTGTCTTCTGACCTTGCTGAGCCGAGGCTACAGGTCACAAGGCTGGGCTCTCTTGGTTCAGATTCCAATAACTACTTAGGAGGACTGTCTTTAGCTACAAGCACAGTTTCTAATTCTTCTCTTAAAAAGCCCAAGATAGAAATAAATGAACAGGGTTAGGGGGAGCTGAGGAGGGTGAGAGGGGAAAATGTGGTTGGAACGTAAAATGATATTTAAAAATAAATAATTTTTTTTTAAATCTGGTACTTAAAAAAAAAGAAAAAAATAGACAGGATTCCTCAATGACCATATGCAAGGCTTGCATCGGGAATTTTGAGGTCCACAAAGAAACAAAAACAAAACCCCCCAAAGCCATGAGAGCCTGTGCTTATGAGAGTAACACAGTGAATACGGCTGACCTGAAAAGTTCACATATTGACCCTGAAGAGACAAAAAAACATACAAACCAAAACTGTTAAGACCACAAATCTCATACAAGGGCAAGATGCCATTACCATGACACCCCCCCCCCAAGGGTGAGAGCACTGGCTCTGGATGGCTCTGCAGGCTCTCCTTGGGGTGATCACACCTCACTCATGTTAGGCAGCTGTTAGCCTGGGGCTTCTGAACCTCATGACGTCTGTATAACCTTTCTTTGAATAAGCCTTCAATCTCATAGTTCATGATAGGTCAAAAATCCTCTGCAAGATGTTAGGTGTCATGTGACTTACAGAATGTGGGAGGAAGGGCTTCATCTCTATCCTAGTGCTCACTAATGTGTATGCTCAACAGTTGCCTTCTTTGAAAAGATATTTGACTTTCAGCTATTGGGACACCATGGACACCACTTTGCTACCTTCTGATTAGATGTAGGGTTGTCTTCTTTTCATAAAAATAGAAGTTAAAACTTACACAATTAGATACAAGTAGAGATTATCAGGCTACATAGTGAACAAGATATGCACAGATTTGGGGTCAGATAGAATTAATTTGAATCTCTACTCTGCAATTTAGTTTGATGTCATGTAAATTACTTGATCTTTCTGAGCCTTGGATTGTTTCTCTATGGTTCCTGCTTGCCCTGGCTAGTTTTATGTCAACCAGACACAAGCTAGAGTAATTTGGGAGGAGGAAACCTCAACTGAGAAAATGCCTCCATAAGGTCAGGTTGTAGGCAAATCTATAAGGAATTTATTAATTAGTGATTGATAGGGGAGGGTCCAATCCATTATGGGTAATGCCATCCCTGGGCTGGTGGTCCTGGGTTCTATAATAAAGCAGGCTGAGAAAGACATAAGGAGCAAGCCAGGAAGCAGCACTCCCCTGTGGCCTCTGTCAGCTCCTGCCTCCAGGTTTCCATTCCATTTGAGTTCCTGTCCTGATTTTCTTGATGATGAACAGTGATGTGGAAGGATAAGTCAACTAAATCCTTTCCTCCCCAAGCTGCTTTGGTCATGGTGATTTATCACAGCAATAATAGCCCTAACTAAGATCCTATTTATCCACAAAACTGAAAGGAATAACTATACAATACATGTGAGTGTCCAGCCCAGTGCCGGTCCATAACATATTTGGATCAGGATCATGGTTCGGCAATGGAAGGCTATGTTTCCTCATTGCCTGCTTACTCTGATAATAGTCAGGCTCAATTAGATAAACAGAACCAGGTAGAGTTATACATTATGTAATTTATTGCAAGGAGCTGGCATAGTCAGTTGTGGAGACTATCTGACAAGTCTTACACGTACAGGGCTGGCCATGGGAAGGGTAGAAGGGTAGCTGAAATCCTCAAACATGGGTTGCTATCCGTTCTTGAAACCTGTCCTCCGACTTAGACCGAGCTAGCTTATCTAGAATAAGCGTTTTTTCTTATAGTGACTTATTTCAATCCGTGATCACATCTGCAAACCAGTTCCACAGGAACACCAAGGCTGAGATGCAGCTTGCCTATGTTGACACAGCAGACTGACCGCCATGCCCAACAACCTAAGAGCTCCCCATGGGCAGAGCTATGATTCCATATCAGGGTTTCCATCTGTGCATTCACAGGACCTGGTGCCAAGTCATCACGAGACAGACAGTCACTGTTTATTGAACGGATGTTTATCAGTAGGAGTCATATGCTGGAATCCCTTGATGCTTGCTTTAAACAGGTGAGCCTGCATACTACAGACAGTGGGGAATCATTGCAGGATTGTGATGGGGGAATGGGGTGCAGTTTCCGTCTTTGCTGCTGAAGCCCCATGCCCACTGAGAGCTTCTGTCTGAGAGAAGAAGGAATAAAGAGGGATCCCCACAACCCTGTGGGTGGACTATGCTTGCTTAGGGAGACATTTCTCTTGAGTTTTCTCTAAAGGCTAGAGACACTCTTGGGAACACATTCCAGACAGGCTGCTAAATTTAATCCTCTGCCTTTTTACCGAACAAACCCAAACCATGATATTCTACCCTAAAAGTACATCTAGGCTCTTGAGGAGAGTGAGCCCCCGTTGTGGCTGGGGCAGAGGACCCTCTCAGCTGTGACCTTGAAGGGCTCTTTTTCTCATACCTCTCTGGAGACAGGAGTGGGTCATCCTGCCTGGTGCGCAGTGGAGCAAGAGTCCGTGAGGGCCACGTGCAGGGCAGAAGCTGCAGCAGCTGCCGGGTTGCTAGGGTTCTGGCCCTTCAGTCTTTTTCTCCCAAGGAAATTAGTTACGCTCCACTAAACACAGAACAAGAGCTTCTGTAGGCTGATCAGAAAGCAAAGAATAAGATCTTGAATGCATGACTCTCTATCCACCTGTACACTCCTGTGCAGACTACACAAACGGAGCCCCAGGGAAGCTCCCAGTAGACAATAACTGGCTGAACCGAAGAGCCCAGGGTAGTGCGGGGAAGAAGGGAGGCCAGGAGCTCCTTGTGACCTTCCAGAAGAGCAATGTCACCAGAATAGGGACTCTATTAATAAATGACAACATATGTGAACATGCATCCATGCACTGATTTATTCTCTGAGAATTCGAGTTCTAGTGAGTAAGGTATCCCATTCGCTCCCACAAAAAGATAGAAGTTCAAATGGCCAAAAGACACTTAAGATCATGCTCAACCTCCTTAGCGATCAGGGAAATGCAAATCAAAACAACTTTGAGATAT
>NW_004949095.1:8593652-8638794 GCF_000317375.1 Microtus ochrogaster
TTTTTCTTTCTCAATAAAAAATAAATAAAAAAATAAAAAAAGATATCGTTTTTCCTTTGAAAGACAATACTGTTTTCAGTCAGACTGTTATTGTGACCATCAATGAGGTTTTGAGAGAGAGAGAGAGAGTGTGTGTGTGTGTGTGTGTGTGTGTGTGTGTGTGTGTCTGCTGGTCCTATAATTTTTTGAGAATTCTTGAAGATTCTTTGTTGGGTTTAGAGATCCGCACAAGAGAACCCTATCATATATGTTTCAACATACGATTCTGCTGAATCCTGGTACCTGGAGACCCTTGAGAGGTGGGTCAATTCATCCTGTAATCTCAGATGATCCCAGAGTAGGAGACCAGAATTTATTAACCCTTCCCATGCCATTCCCTGCAGGCCAAAGGATGAGTTGAATGTGGCTTACTTTCTTTAAGGTGCCTGTCAGACGGGGATGAACACAGACTGTAGATGACAGGAGATGGTGTCATGCGAGCCTGCAGCAAAGGCTCTGGACCCACTGCAGCTGTGGGAGGCTATCTAGAGTTAGTACTACCTGAAGTGAGCTTTGAGGGCTAGGTAAGAGCTTCTAGAGGAAGGAGGGGATGAGGTAAGGTTGAGGAGAAGAAATGCAAAGCAAGAGTACAAGATAGATACCTCTTCCTGCTCTGAGAATGGCTTGACAGCCAGAAGCTCCAGGTAGACACAGGGATGATCATGTGGCCCTGGCAGAAAAAAAGAGAGGAAAAGCTATCCGCGTCTTTGAGAGAGGCTATCAGCCTTGGATGGTTTGAATGTCATTTCATTAAACAGTTCGAAGCAGATTTCCTGGCACTGAGATTGTGTCTTTTGGCGAGCCTAAACCTCTCACCACAGTGGAAACACATTCCCTCACCCTCCACTGCCTCTTCATAGGGCTGGGGACAGACTAGAGTGAAGGCCTTGAGAGAAACTCCGTTGGGCTCTTTGTTTGCATCAGATCTGCTGTCACTCAAACAGAAGTTGCTAAGTGTAGCTGGTAGAATAGTCTTGGGTTAAGGCTTTCGGGAGCCCTGGACTCTTTTACCAGTCTTGATATTCCATTTGGTAGTGTCGCGGGAAAGCCATTGGCTGTCTCACACGAGTGTGTCCCTGAACTCCCTCACAGACAAGATGAGAAACACTACTGAAGTGGGGTGCAGAAACTCCTGTGTGTGGACATCTGCCAAAGTCCCAGTGCCTGAGACAGTCACAACCCTTATCCTTGGTGGGCATCTGTGTGCTCATCTGTCAGTGGAGCTAATAATATGTTCACTGCGTAGCTCTTACTAGAATTGCTGCATCAGAAAATGTGCTTGTAGGGTGACTCACATGCTTGAGTTTCTGGGATAATCAGCAAGATTTGACCATTTCTAGTCCCTTGCCCTAAAAGATACTCTCTTTGCCATTTTAAAACTTGAGACAGTCAGATAAAACACCTGGGTCCCCCAGACAGTCATCATCTGAAGGCAGGGGAGAGAATAGGAAATGACATCACTTTCTGTCCATGAATGGCACCACAATATTCTGAACTCATCCTCCCCCCACCCATTTTAGGGAGCTTCACACTGCATGGTCTTCATAGATTACCCAAGACTGGGGAGACTAAAGAAGAGATTCATTTTGTATGGTTCTGGAGGATGAGATGCTCAAGGTCAAGGGGCCCACGTCTGGGGAAGGCCTTCTTGCCGGTGTGTGGTCTGTTGCTGTGAGGCAGAACAAGAAAAGAGAGTGTGTGCATGTGTATGAGAGAAAAGAGGCCAGACTCACCTTCTCAGGAACCCATTCTCAGGAATAATATCCCATTGCTGCGACAATCACCTTAATGTGCTCAGGGGGAACAAGCCCTGGTGACTTCGCCTCTTCCAGGGGGATTGAAGTTCTAGAGCAGGAAACTATGGGCAGTGCGTTGAAAGCAAAGCCTTGCCTCATCTTCACCCCCAGGAACAAAGGTGGCCAGTTCCTCTCCTGTGTTAATTGAAGCTCTGGGCAAGTCAAGTAGCTGCTTATCTTCTCTGGGAGGCAGACAGGGGATGTAACGGTAAAGCTGTGGAGGCAGCTGGGCTCAAAGTCGACAGCCCCGAGGTACTTAAAGCAGCTCCTCACCACTAAAACTGTAAGGAAATGGGACTTCTGAGGGTTTTTAGAGAAACCTAAAACTCCTTTTAAATAGCACGAAGACATTCTCACAGCTAGGAGGGCACTTCTTAGACATTATAATTTCATTGAGGACACTGAACCTCACTCTTAGGGCAATAATCTGCCTTCTGTGTTGAGCTGGTCACTGTTGATGCGGGGAAGGGACTTACTCAGGTTTTAGACCAGAACCCAGATTTTGCACACATGAAAATGAAGAAGCATCAAGAAATGTTGAAAAAGCATCACTGAACTTGACCACCTCCCTGGTCAAAGCAATAAGAAGAAGTTAAGGTTTTTCACTGTGTTTTTCTTATGCCCCCAATCTCCAGGGAGTTCTTGGGAGGTAGGCAATATTATGATCCTATCACCCTTTTAAAAATGAAGAAATGGAATCATAAAATAGCACAATTTGTTGAAGAGAATTGGAGACCAGAACACCTGGGCTAGGGTCATTCACAGGAGTAAACTTGTTGAACCTCTAGCAAATCAACAGTTAGTTGGGTGACATCCATGGATTTCAAACCATACTACCTGGTACTCAGTTCTCTGGGCTCACTGATGGGATGAAGCAGGAGCTGGGTGGCCAGGGCTCTAGACTGTATGTCTACTTCAGTTAGAGCACTCTACTTTGACCTGTTACAAAGGAATTCCACATAAGGGATTAGCTGTTTGAAAAGTCTGGAAACTTCTAGGTTAAATAATAGTCCTTGAGGTAGCATCCCATTAATCTCTGTGACTCTCCTGAGTAAAATCTTCCCAGGTCCACACCCTGATCTGATACCTTCTCTATAACTTCTCCTAGAAAGTGGTAACCAAGTTACTGCAGGAAGGATTCTCCTCTTGGGGCTGGGACAGATTGCCACAGGCCAGTGACCTTCACTTTGTTCAGAAGTGTGTCCCCAATTGCTGTGGGACAATGGTTTGTACCCCATCAATTGTATTTTAATAAACACTGATTGGCCAGTAGCCAGGCAGGAAGTATAGGCAGGACAACCAGGCTGGAAGTAGAGGCAGGGTGACAAGAACAGGAGAATTCTGGGCAGAGGAAAGCTTGTTCTGCAGTCATGATCCAGCCACAGAAGAGACAAGATGTGACTGCCTTGCTGAATAAGGTACCGAGCCATGTGGCTAGCATAGACAAGAATAATGGGCTAATATAAGTTACAAGAGTTAATAAGAAGTCTGAGATAATGGGCCAATCAGCTTATAACTAATGTAGAATACTGTGTGATTTCTTTGGGACTTAACAGTTGCAGGAACCAGGCAGGACAGAAAACCCTCAGTCAACACCCAATGGAGATGGAGGGCAAATTGCCTTGTTTGTATCTTGCATTTCCAATGCCTACCATGAATAAGAGCAGAGAAGTTCCTGGAATTTTCTTCTTATGCAAATACTCACTTGACTTGGCCTCTTCAGACTTGTTAGTCTTTTACAAGTGAGGAAATTCTAGGAGCTTGTGGAGATGGAGAGAATATCTTTGAGCTCCCACACTTCATTGCTACAAGCCAGTGGCCAGGAAGCCATTTGAAGCATTCTTCTAGGAAAGGGAAGTGGGGTAGGCAGTGGAGTGAGTCATCAATAGGCCTGCTCAGCCCGTTGTTCTCTAGGCCTTGGCATCTTTAATCTCTTTGCCGCTGCCTTTTCTCTGATTCCGAAATGAAGGTATTTGTATTAAGGTGAGATCTGAATCTTTTCATCCACTTGTGAGAGTGAGCAGTGAGGGCATTGCATAATTTCTAAGGGATGCCTCTTGCCACCCGGGGCAGCTGCTCTCAGCTTTCTTCCCATGCAAAGCGAGGTAAGACTATTGGGACGAAAAGGAGAAGTACTATGAAAATGACCCCGGCAATGATTCATGAGACAGAAGTGGGAATATCAGCCTACATTAACCACCCAGGTCCTGGGCAGCTGAGTGCCGCTCCCATAACTACAACTGTGTCATGAAAACAATCAGCAGCTCCTCTCTGTCTTTGGAAAGATCATTTGGATCTTTTGTTTGGTATTCAAAAGTCCAGATAAAAAACGTGTGGTTCACTGAACGTATATCATACTCTGGTCCCTGACTGTGCACTCATTTCCAGAACCTTTCCTTTCCATAGTGAGAGATGGCCAGTGAGAGGGAGAGGAAAATGTAGAGGAGGAGGGCATGGTGGTATGTGTTTATAATCCCAACACTCAAGAAGTTGAAACAGGAGAATTAGGAGCTCAAGATCAGCCTGGACTGCATAGAAAGACCTTGCCTTGATTTTTTTCCCCACACACTAGGAGAAGTGTTAAGTATTATTGCATAAGTAATTTTGGACATGTAGCCAAAGCTGCTAGCTGATTAATGAAGCTCTTTTCTTTCTGGGCACAGACCTAGATAATGCTTCCCCAAATCCCTGGTAGGGTCCTGACCAATGAATGAGCAGAGAGATGCTGTTTCTATGCATGCTTCCAAGGATACATCCTGTGTTCCTTTCCCCTGGCTGCCTTCAAGATGCTCACCCAGACTCATCTTGAGAGCCATATGTTGAAGATGTCTGACCTGCAAAATGAATGAAGCTTAGACTTTCGAATTACATCCTGGAGGAGAGGTGCTTTCTTGGACTATCAGGTTAAAAAAAAAAAGTGCATTTATTACATAATGCCATTGTAACTTTGAGGTTTATGCGTTTCTAGCAAGCATTAATTTGAATACAGGTTGCTATTAGGAAAAGGGATGGAAGCCAGATAGGAAAACAATTAGCACATTTTCTGCTCCCAGGACAGGCAAAGTCAATAAAGGAGGTTGAGGTCAGGCTGTAGAGGGTCCTGAATGCCTAGATTTTTTTCGTGATAAACACATAGTGAAAGTGAGATCTTTTCCCCCTTTGGTCATTGTGACATTAAGCAAAGATGAGTGGTCTTTGTATTTAAAGGTGCATCCCTCAAGCCAAGTTTTTCTTTCTCGGTATAATGGATAGTTTTGTTAACCTGTTTGAATTGAGAAATGACTAGGACATTAGCAAAACACAACTCTGAATGGGTCTGTGGGGTGTTTGTAAAGAACATTAGCTTCTCAGGATTCAGACATAGCTAGTGCTTTACTCGATTCCACTGATGGGTGTAGAAGCTGAATAGACCACTGGGAATCAGCAGCCCTGTGGGGAGTGGAGCCTGCCTGGAGGAAGAAGGTCTCTGAGGGGCGGGCATGCTTTCTGTTGTAGCCAAACCTTGGTCCTCCTGTTCCTTTTTCTTTGTTTCTTGGCTGGATGAAGGGAGCATCCTAGCCTTTCCCTGCACCGCCACCATGATGTTTCTCCTTACCACAGCCCAGGCACAGTGGATCTAGCAATGAGCCCAAATTAAATGTTCTCTTCAAGCTGTTTCCCATGGGTTATTTGCCACACTGACAAAAACTTACATACTAGACAAGCAGGGATGCCAACGATGGAAACCCATTTGAGTTGGCAACTTGGGAATGACCTAGTGAGAAATGGTGGTGATTACTGCCCTGCCTTTTCAAGGAGATGCTCAGGAGTTGCCTCAGCACTCAGGGGCTACCCATCGTCTTTCTTTCTCTTATTACAGCCCCTAAAAGAGCACTAATCTGAAGTTTGGAAAACTAGGTTTGAATCCCAGTTCTGTCATAAGGAGTCTTGGCCTTATAGGTCACTTCTCTGGACTGAAAAATGAAGACGTTGGGCTCTGTCACTTTCCTTCTGACTCTCATTTTGCCAAGATGGATTTCTTAACAAAATCCAGGTCTGTTGGCCCTGGGAAGGTAAATAAACAGATACCCTGGGCCTGCATAATTCCTTCTTGTATGTATTCATTGCCTCATCCCATTCAGCTCATAAAATTTGCCCAGCAGCATTCACGGAGCATGGCATTGTAAGGAGTGACCGAGGAGGGAGGCACCTCTGTCTTAGAAGAGCTGAAACTGGGCACAGCACTCCTTGACTTCTCGCTGTGGCTTAGAGAATTAGAAAGTGGGCCAGTACTTATAAGCGTGCCAATTACTTTGAGAGAGAGAGTGATATAAATAAATTCCACAAGGGCAATGAAACCAAGCCTCTGGGTCCCATCAAGTTTGCAGGTGGCCGGGCTTTGCCTGCAGAGGATTTTGTGCTCTAAGAATTTCTTAGTTCTACTGACTCTGTGATTTTACGAGGTGGTATGGATAGACTCATGGGGGAGTACTGAGGGCCTCAGCTGCCAATTTAAAACTGCAGTGGAAGCTGGGGAGGTCCCTAACGGCTCCCCTTAGTCACATTCCCTTCAAGGCTGTCTGACCTGGCTTTGCATTGGTGGTGCTATGGGTTCTTCAACCAAAGGGCAAGGAATAGCCTAGGAGGCCCTCTATGGCAGTCCTGGTTGGAGCAAATAACTGGCATCTGTCTTCAGCAGCTATTTTTCTCTTGTGACTCTTTTGCTCAACACATCTTAGTTGTTACTCATGTACCACTGGGGTGTCTCCTCCTCCTCCTTCTCCTCCACTGGTCCAATGTTACTTCTTTCTGGAACCTAGTCCTGCACAAATCACAAACAGCTCCAAGTCTAAAACAGCTTCCTGTTTCCAGAAATTTCACCACACTCTGTGTGTGTGTGTGTGTGTGTGTGTGTGTGTGTGTGTACCTGAGGTGAACAGGGATCAAGGAGAAGAAGTTGGGGAATATATAATGTTTCAGTCTGTGTTCTGTCAAAGACCTAGAGGCTAGAAAGTCAAACTCAAGGTATGCTGGGCTATGTTGCCTCTGAACCCTGAGCCCTGTAAGGGAGAATAGTTTCTTCTTAGATTCTGATGGTTACAAGGACTGCTGGCAGTTTCTTGTCATATGAACATATCCCTCTATTTCTGTCTTTAGTGTCATTTGTGAATTTCCCTCATCTGGTAAGAAAGAATTCATGTCATCAAATTAGGGTCCACCTAATTCTATATAACTTCATTTTAAATGAATTATATCTGCAGATTCTCTACTTCCAAACAAGGTCATTGTAACAGATAAGTGGGGTTGGATTTGAACAAAACTTTGGGAGCCATAATTCAACCTACCACAATACATTATCTACTTAAGTAATATTGCACCTTCAGTGAGGAGGGCCTGACTTGCTGATTGTTTTACTTTGTATAGGACACTGAAGTAAATTCTCTGTAGCCTACTTCCTGAGGACTTATTGAAAATGAATGTAAGAAAAGTAGGAAATGAAGATACCTCGTATAAACTGAAGTTCACAGAAACAAAGAGAAGCCTTCTCTATATCAACAGTCTTACGGGGTTGATTGTCTGGAGTTTTGTGACTGTGAAGAGTACAGATGCATCAGGTCAAGAAAGCATGGTTGTCTTGGGCTATTTTTTGTTCCCTAAATAGCCGTTTAGCATCCAACTTCCATATCGACCTAACATCCTTGCAACTATCAGATAAAACCTTTGGAATGTATTATCTGAGCAGGCCACTGGCTTTCACCAACCCACAGCTAAAAATGTCATCAGATAGCATGTGAAACCTATTCCAGAGATTTTCCACTTCATTGTAACATAGCTACCTGATATTTTTCACCATGTGTACTTAGAAAATGCCTTGATTTGCAACCTTATTTTGTTCTGCAACTATAAAACTCCATGAAAGCTCCTTCATTGGAATATATTATTTTGGGACAGTCCAAGCCCATGTTTCTGGCCATGGCCACTCATTTTGGGTTCATCTTTTATTTGCTTTGAGGTGAGAGATGTGTTTTGCAT
This sequence comes from Microtus ochrogaster, assembly GCF_000317375.1. Taxonomy (NCBI): domain Eukaryota; kingdom Metazoa; phylum Chordata; class Mammalia; order Rodentia; family Cricetidae; genus Microtus; species Microtus ochrogaster. The sequence continues at coordinate 8,601,500 of NW_004949095.1, forward strand.
GAACACTCTCCTGGTTTTCTATTTTATTTTTGCTGATTCAATTATAATTTGAAATAATGAGTAGATAGAATTTCTGTACAGTGAAACTATATAATGCTTCTACTGGAATGGTGGACACACTATGCATTTGTCCAAACTCATAGAATATGTAGCACAGGAATGAACCCTGTTTGACAAGGGAGATGCTGACTTCACATTCTTTCCAGACCTGTCCCCCTTTGGCCTACCCAGAGACCCATAGAGACCCCAGCCTTGGCAAAGCTCTGCCAACAGGACTTGTAAATTTGGCAGTGGTGCTGGCCCTTAGAAGCCATGCAGGGATAGTACTGACCTTGGTGCTGTGGTTTGGCCATGGCTGTTCTACTTGGCTATAGAAGTCCAGATGCAGCAAAGTTGAGGACTCTATGTTGGTGACAGCACCTTTGCCTTTCTGTTGTTGCCCATAGTGACTTTTAAGAGTTTTAAGAGCTACAACCATCATGTAGTAATAGACCAGGGATCATGAAGCATTCTACATAAATAGAAAGGCTGATATTTCTGATGATGCAGAGAACCAGACAGACATCCTTACTGGGGACAGTGGGACCCTTGAAAAGGTAATGTGAAGGCCAAGCTAAACAGGTGGTGCCTACACAGCTGGCCCAGATGCAGACCTCATGAGGACTTTGGGAGAGTTTCTCCTTTCCCGGCTTTGCTCATGCTTTAATCAATCTCCTGGCTTCTCACTTTCCAAGTCCTAAGAACTGTTGGCACAATGTGTTCTCCACAACTCACTTTAGATTTGTTCAGTTGAATTCAACAAATATTTATTGAGTAAAACAAGTCCTGTGCTTGAAAGATGGAGAGGCCACCAAGAAGACAGACACTGTTTCTGCTGCCAAGGGGGTTATAATTTGCTGGATTTGCTGGGGATAGAGGTAGAGTAAGACACGCACACACACACACAGACACACACACAGACACACACACACAGACACACACACACAGACACACACACACACAGACACAGACACACACACACACACACACACACACACACCCCATTGCTGCCATCACCAGTAACAGCATCAACACCCCTGATCTGTAATGCTCAGAGGCTCTTGGCTCACTTGACTAAGGGTCACAAGGTCACAAGCTCTTGGCTTGGGATTCCAACTGTAGCACACGCTGTGCTATCTCCCATCGCCTCTGACGCCCAGCAACTCTTACCATGTGGGCTCTCTCACAAAACAGAAACAGTGGCAGATTTAGAGTGAGGGCTCTTTAGAGTAGGAGACTCTAAAAGCTGCTGTCATTTTGAAGTTTATTCAGGTCACATATTTCTCCCACTCTGCAAACATATGAACTGAGCAGATGCCCGAGGTAGAGCATGGTTGAGAAGCGCGTGATCTTATTATTGGACTTAGTGACCTGGGAATGCATAGAAATGAAGATTTTTTTCCCACATTGCTATTTTCTTTTTAAACCCTAATTTCTGTTTCTAGCCCCTCCTCAGGGGTAGTGCCCCCACTCATGTTACAGACCCCAGGACATAGGGGCCTGCAGCTTGCCTGTCTAGAGGAAGCTGTCCCCAGTTTGGATCCCCTGAGAGTACTATCTGCCCTCCTGAAGGCTGGGCAAATCCCTGCTGGAGCTGGCTGGCTGTGTCAAGTTGGTCCAGGACGAAATTGTTCTCAGGAAGCAACATCACCCCTTCCCCCACCTAAGGCCTGGCTCTGTTCACACATCTCATCTTCTCTCCCGGGCTGCCTGCAAACCCTCTGTGGATCCTGCTCTTTCTCTCCCACCTGTGACTGACACATTCTTTCCACCCCACGTCTCTCACTTGCTGCACTGCCCACCTCTTTCTTGCCTGTACTTATGATGTACTTGATTGCTCTTGATACAAGATCATTTCGTTTTTGATTGTAGGATATTAGAAGAATTTAAAGGTGTCAGTTTGTTGCCTTCTGGATTACAAAGTCCTTTTGAATATCAGTGTTGTTTAAACGCAGTCCCCCATCTTGCTCACGCTGCCATGGACCTGTCCTTCCCTCCTTGGCCTCAATAGGCGCTATTGGCCCTGTCTGCCAAGGCTTTTATTGAGTCCCCTGGACTGGATGCTCAGAGGGTCAGGAAAACAACAAAGGCTCACATCCCAACCCTCCTTGACTCACATTAAAAAGAGGTTCCTATTGTTAACTTTTGCCAGTGGAATTTTCACTCTGCTTGTTTTTTAAGCTTAAAACAACAGAACCGTGGTGACCCAGGGAAACGACAAGGTTTCATGACACTTCTTCAGGGGTTTGACTTAATTCCTTTTTGAATGAAAAAAGTATGTGTTTGGTTGCTTGGAAAATGGTGAGAGAAGAAAAGTTCTATATTTGACAGCACGGGAACACGGAGCTGCAAACCATACTCCCGGAATCGAAGCTCTAAACAAGGTAGTGCTACTTGAATATGGCTTTGAGCTTTGTTTTTAACCCACCTGTCCTTCAGTATCCTCATCCATGAAATGGGCACCTACCTACTTCAAAGACTTTTATGAAAAATGAATGAGCAGAAGACATACACTATGAATTTGTGTGTATATATACATACATACTCATATATGCATATATATCATATGCATGCATACAAGCTTATAATAATGGTGTGGGTGAATATTAATACTAAATAATATTTCTATCAACATAAGTATTTGCATAGAAACACATCCTAGAAATATAGGACCTCGGGTTTTGCAATATTTGCTATAATAAATTATCCCATACTAGGTCATTATTATTTATCGTATTAAGCCTTCCTTTTGGTCATAATGTTGTTTATTATCATTTATTTGTTGTTTTTGAACCTGTGCAACTGGGAACAGCATTAAGAATTGCTTGTCCTGTGTCCTTTATAAAGGTCAAATGAGGTATGAATGGGTTATACAGTGTAAAGTGATTCCTGAATCCCTTGTGAGTGCCAGATGGGGTGCTCCTGGCAGCCTCACTGAGCTTCGTGTGCTGTGTGCTGCACCCCCACTTTTGTAATAGCAAATGATTGTGAGTACCACCAGTCCTTTTATTTAAAAAGTCAGGAGAGATGCTGGCTGTCATCAAAACTTTTTAGTGGCTTTGTCACTTTGGATAAGTCAGCTAACTGCTCTGTAATCGGTCTATTTGAGCCAGATGCCAGGGAGGCTCTATCAGTAAAGAAGTTCTGAGAATCTAAGTTCCCAATCCAATGCCAGATGCCACATCTGTCTTTCTGGACCTGTGTCTAGATCTCAGTGATGACATGGACCCATACTCCAGGAAGCTGATTGGTCCCCAGAGCAGATGCCCATGGATGCCAAGAAGAGTACTTTCATCATGAACCCTGGACCAGTAAGCTTCATCACCAGCAGTAAGCCGTCTCCATGCCATGGATGGCAGTGGGGATTTCCCCATATGCAGGCTAATGGATGGATAAGAAAAGTCTGTGTGGTACCAGAAAATATTACTCTTTTGTCCATGAAACATGATGAATCAAAAGTCTGGTTGATGGGTGAATGGGGAACAACTGGATTCTTTTGAAAGATGACTGGGCAGGAGGTGGACACTAGCTGTGTCTTGCTGTGCCACTTCCTTTCTTGGCCCTCATCTGTGAGGGGAAGCTGACTATGGCTGGACAACATGTATTCCAGGGCCCTTTTCAGCCTCGACATCCTACAAGTTCATTATTTCCTTTCTTCTAGATACCCCTGGCTAGCAGCCCAGACTAAAAATGGTCTCCATGAAGGATCACTTTACCTACTTCCTTACCAGGGTTTTTCATTCATCTTCATTTTCTGGTTCAGGATAAATGTATGCTCTCAGCTACTTAGAAAACTTTTTCTCCATTTATCTTCTTAAGCATCAAAATAAATGAAATCTGGTATGTAAAGCGCTTAGCACAATGTGACTCATAATAATGTACTCATACATATGTGCATGTATATAGTTTCCTAATACTTCTTATTTTTTCTCTAGTCTAAATATCTGTGTCACTTAAAAGACTTAGTTCTTTGCAAGAAAAGGTTTGTTGTGGCTACCCCAGCAACTCATACATTCAGGTTCACTGCACTGTGAGTCCCAGGCACTAGAAATTGCTCAGTACCTAATCAGATTCTCACAAGACCAAGCTTTTGCCTTCAGATTGCTGCACAAAAGGTGGTAGGATTGTGCTGCTGGTAGGTCATAGGGATGCTTCGGGTAACCTGGGAAAGTTAGGATCAAACTAGCCTCAACCCAGAAGCTCCTTTCCCTTATTTCAGATGCCTACAGGAAGCACATAGTCTTTGCATCTTGTAATGATTAATAGTCAGTGTCAGCTTGCTGGTATGGAAGTGTACCATTGGATAGATCTCTGGTATCTCCAGAAAGGTTTAACTGAGCATGGAAGACCTACCCTGAATGTCGGCGGCTTAGGGTTCTGGACTGAATAAAAAGACAAAAACAAGGGGAACACTAGCATTTATCTCTCTCTGATTTTGAATGTAATGTGACCAGTGGCTTCATGCTCTTGCCACCATAATGGACTATACCCTCAAACTTTGAGCGGTAATAAGTCTTACCTTAAGATGCCTATGTCAGGCACTTAGCCACAATAATAAGAAAAGTACACAACATAAATTTGTTGTAAGGCTTTCTGCGTGCTCACAAAATAATGTAGGAAATCCCACAGGAGAATTAGTCCTGTGCTTTCACTTCAAGAGCTTGAGTGGACAGAAAAGGACCTTCTAAGATGAGTCTTACAGAACTGAACCTTCTACCTCATCCCATATTGATAGAGTCTCACCACCCTCCTTAACCTTGGAGAGAAGAGTGGAGAAGGAGGGAGGAAGTTTGTACTGGTTAGTTTCGTGTGTCAATTTGACACAAGCTAGAGTCATCAGAGAGAAAGGGGTCTCAGCTGAGAAAATGCCTCCATGATACACAGCTGTAAGGCATTTTCTCAATTAGTGATCAATAGGGCCAGCCCATGGTGGGTGGTACCATCCCTGGACAGGTGGTCGTGGGTTCTATAAGAAGGCAGGCTGAGCAAGCCAGAGGAAGCAAGTCAGTAAGACGCTCTCCTGCTTCAGCTCCTGCCTTCAGGTTCCAGTCCTACTTGAGTTCCTGTTCTGATTTCCTCCAATGATGGACTATGATCCGGAAGTGTAAGCCAAATAAACCCTTTCCTCTCCAACTTGTTTTCTGGTCATGGTGTTTTGTCACAGCAGTAGAAACCCTAACTAAGACAGAAGTTGGTACCAGCATAGTGGGGTATTTCTGGGACAGACCTGAGCATGTTTTGAGGAGGGTTGTGGAAGGACTTTGGAATTTGGGTCTAGACGAACCAGCAAGAATTAAGAGCTCTGTGGGATGTTCTGTGGGAGCTTGGAAGATAAGAACGTTGGGAGCAGTGCAGAAGATGGAGACCTGGCTTGTGAAATTTCAGAGAGAAGTTTAAACACTCACTGCCGTTTGTTATTTTGACTTAAGAGCCTGTGGTTCTGGTTAATGGAGGCTGAAGAAGCAGCTGTGATTAAGAAGATACCAGAACCACGAAAGCAAAATTTTGCCTTGCTGGGGTACTTGATGCTGGTTGGCTTGAGCTGAGAAATTTCTGTTGGGTAAGAAGAGACCAGCATTGTTGAGGTGAAACCTGGGAAGTGTTTCTTGAGAACACAGAGAAGCCATGCTCCAGAGGCAGCCACGGCTTGTACCTTGTGCTGGCAGCTGCAGTTGGTAATGTGTACACGTGGCCCAGGTGGTACTGGTTCTGAAGGCCTGAAGGGGTCCCGGAGAGCAGCTGAGGCTGGGCACTGTGAGAGGTCAGGAGAGGCCCTTGGAGAAGGTGCAGTGTCAGTAGCAGTTGAAGGCCTAGGACTGAAGGGGACATGTGAAGAAGTTGAGGCTTGACACCATGAAGAGAGCCTATGAGAGGCTTTTGATGAAGGTACAGCCCAGTTGTGGCAGAAGACACCAGCATTTTAGAGGTGGTAGTACCATGGGGTGACCACCAAGAACAGCAGCAGCAGTAGAGTGGAGCCCGCCGGAGACGAGAAGACAAGCTGTGTGTGCTGCAGAGGGCGGAGTCAAGATAACAGACCTAAGCCCTTTGGAGGGGCCCAGAAGATCGTAAGTGAAGCCCAGATATTGGACATAGAGTTATTTATGCTGTTGGAAATGGTTTTGTTTGATTCAAATTGATGATGATGCCCTGGTTCTTCCCTCTTGAAGAAGGTATTTAATTTGATTTTTTAAAAGATCCCACAGTTGAAAGACTTGAACTTATAAAAGAGACTGGATATTTTAAAGACACTGGTATTTTAATGAATTTTAATTTGTAAAGACTGCGGGACTTTTAAAAGTATTTATGATTTTAATGTGAGATCTCGGGGATGAATAAGAAAGGGAGGGTTGTGTGTCAAGTTGACAAGGGGCCAGCTGGACTGACTGGTTTTTGTTTGTTAACTTGACACAAACTAGAGTCATCAGGGAAGGAGCCTCAGCTGAGGGAATGCATCCATGATATGCAGCTGTAAGGCATTTTCTCAATTAGTGATCCATGGGAGAGGGCTCAGCCCTTGTAGTTGGTGCCATCCTGGGCTGGTGGTCCTGGGTTCTATAAGAAAGCAGGCTGAGCAAGCCAGAGGAAGCAAGCCAGTAAGTAGCTCTTCTGCATCAGCTCCTGCCTTCAGATTCCAGTCCTGCTTGAGTTCCTGTTCTGACTTCCTCCAGTGATGGACTATGATCCGGAAGTGTAAGCCAAATAAACCCTTTCCTCCCCACAGTAATAGAAACCCTAACTAAGACGATGTTGAAATGAACAGCGCTGAGAATAGCATCAAGGGCTTGCCTTTTGAGGAAAGAAGATTGGGGCCAAAGGAGGGGGTAGGCATAAAAAATAAGAGAAAAGGAAAAGTTTTCTCCTAAAGAAAGATAGGTAAAAAAAGATGAAAGGAGATATAAATATTAAAGATCTTATAGAAAAGCCCACTGTGGAGTCAAAATGCCAGTGGGTGTTGGTGATGCCATCGTGAAAATTGGAAAAATGTTCCTTTGGCCATTCTGGTGCCTCTGGCAAAATTTGTCCCATATTTGTGGCACTTGAGCTAAAATAGTGGCCGACCCTTGCTTCAAAGGGTAATAACTTCTAACGCTGATCCAGATTGCTGTTGCCAGCAGGGAATCGGCGAGACAGATGCCCTGTGGCTGAAGGATTAGCAGGATTTCCAGTGTGCTTGCCTCCAGGAGAGGAAGGAAGGGCAGAGGAAGTAAGAGGACTCTAAGGTGAGAGATGGGATGGATAGATTTGCTCAGCCTTTCCTTCATTTACCCACGCACCAGGGACATAATGAGCCGATTCTGAGTGTCAGTCATTGTGGAGCACCTTCCTCACCGTTGATCTTCACAATATGCTCATGCTATATTTTTTCTATTTTGTAACAGAAAACATGGGAGCTCAGGGTGCATTTCTTAAGGTAAAAAAGAGAAGGCTTAAATTCTGTTCTGTCAGATTCGAAACCTTGCTGCTTGCTATAAAACATGCTATAAGGGAACTAAAAATGACTAGGATATAAAATATGCTCTCAGGTGGCAATATTTATGAAGCATGTTTGTGGGAAGCAGGTCCTGTTCTAGGCTTAGGGGATCCGACTCAGGCCAAGGCCCTGCCCTTTGGGAGAGGAAATGTGGTGAACGATTGGACAATGAATAAACCGAAAGATGGGGCTATAAAATGCTAGCTGGTGCCAAGGGCTATGAAGGAAAATATGGCTTGGAGGAGGTCCTGGGAAGTTAGTGGCATTGCTGACCATTATGAAAACCTGGCTGAGGAATGGCGTCCCGGCACCGAGGGAGCAAGATCAAGATCAGGCTTATGTAGGCAGATGTTTATACTGTTTACACAACTGTGAGTTTCCCCTGTGTCTTTGATGTTCTCTCAAGCTCTCATCCAGTACCTCGGCTGATCAGTGCACACCGTGAGGGGCAGATGGCGTCAGAATGATTTTTTTCTTTTTTGATGAAGGATTGGATGTGGAGAGAGGTGTGAGTGGGCAGAACTGCATAGCTCATCAGTGACTTCATAGCAGCTTAAACCCAGGGCCACTCACCCCGACCTAGGCTCCTATTTGCCCATTACAGTAGAATCTGACTCCCTAAAGCCAAAGTCATAGCTGGGCAAGAGAAAAACAGCTAAATCTGCAAAGGATGTTTACTTAAAAAGTCAAGACCAAGCCTAGATAAGAACCAGGGCAACCGCCATCTAATGCTCTCTCTGAGAATGAACCTGCACAGATGTCCTGCGATGAGGATGGGACCGTCGGGGTTGCTATTGGACCGTCGGGGTTGCTATTGGACCGTCGGAGTTGCTATTGGACACGTGAGGGAACTGAAAACAACCTTTTCCAGACTTATAGAACAGAATTTCTGGAGTAAATATCCATCTGGGGATGTAGTTACTTGGTAGAACACTTGCCTAACGTCTACAAGACCCAGGACCCACAAATGCCCAGGATCTGTGCCCTATTATCCCCATGTAGGAAGCCATGCTTTTCCCAGTATTTCTGCTCACATGTAGTGAAAGCTGAAGGAATTGTGAACCTGGCCATCACCAGGGAAGGATTCAGATGCCAGAACTCACTCAGGCTGAGAAGCAGGGGAGCCTGGGAACCAGGGGAGTCATGGAACAATTACAACATCCACAATGAGCCCTTACCTCGTACTGATGTATCAAAAAGTACGCGAGACTGTTTGAGTAGCTTTTTGGTTGCTGTGATAAAACACCATGACCAAAGCAACCTATAGATGGAAGAGTTTATTTGGCTTGTGGTTTTAGAGGGAGAATCCATAACGGCATGGCAGTGGGTGGTCAGAGCAGGAAGCAGACTGACCCCATCTTTTATCAACACAAAGGAAACAAGGAAAATTAGATATTAGACAAAGTTAGAAACTCCTGGAAGCGCTTTTTCCACAAAGGCTCCACATTGTAAAAGTCCAGTGACCTCCCCACACAGCCATTCCACTGGGGATTTAGTATTTAAATAAATGATCCTATGTGGAAGGGACAGCATTTTCCCACTCAAACTCCCACAGACTGGATATAATTTATAAATATAGGCATGGGCTGCAAGATGTCAATGATGGATCAATAGAGGCCAACGATTCTCTCAGCTGATGTTGCCCAGTGACACTGCTGCTGTCTTAGCTTTCATAAGTACACTCCAGTCTTCACACAGTGATGAAACTGCCCAGTTATGCATTTCTCAGAATGTAGTCCTGCCACCAAATGACGCGCACCTGTGATAGAAGCGTGTTTCTCTCCACTCTGGAGGAACATTCAAAGGCACGCTGCCACAGGTCCAGTGTCTGATGAAGATCTTGGTCTCTCTAGGTGGCACATGGTTGTCCCTGGGGCAGAAGTGATGGAATCTCCAAAGGGGCTTAGCTACTTCCTTCAAATCCTTTTCTTAGGTTCCAAGTCATATTTCTGCCTTGTTTGGGGGTGATGATTTGTAACCAAAGGGTTCACCTTTTCATTTTGTGTGGGGAACAGGAACTAAGTGTCTATTTCAGGGCTGAAAGGGACCTGGAACTTTAAGCCACACCAAATCTTTTGCTCCAGCAGCTATGCCTATAAAGCAAAGAACAGTCAAGAAGGGAGAGGGTCTGGGGTATCCTCAGAGAGACTGTCTGAGAGTAAAGTGAAGTGAGGACTTAAAGTCTCTAAAGTGGTTAATGCAGAAGGGAGCACCTAAAATTGGGCTTCTATTTCTTATTCAGGGGCCACAGCAAATGAAAGCTAAAACTCTTAAAAACACAATGTACATAAGAAGCTTGCGTGGTGGTGGGGGGAGGAAACTGGAGTAGACAGTGAGGGGTGGGTGTAGACGTGCTGACGGGTTGCCTAGCTGTGGGGCAGTCCTGCTGCAGGAATGCCACCTATTCTGGGTTCCCTCCATTGCCCTTGTCGGCAGCAGGAGGAGACCGGCCGATCTAATCCTCTGCTGCATTGAAGGCAGACATCTGCTTTGCTCTGGCTAATTTAGTGTAGGAAGCCTGGCTTGCTCTTGGGTATAGATAACAATTCCTAGCTGGCAGGCAGGCAGGCCAGGGAGCCAGGAGCTCAGCTGCATCCCTCCTTGGCTAGCATTCCATCACCCAGCAGCCCTCCCACCCCCAGAAGGCTGCAGCTGGCCAGGCCCTATGCACAGAAGCCTGAGGTGCCAGGGGGGAAGGGCAGGGTTCCTGATTCAGGGAGATAGTGCATACTTGCTTGCACAAACAGGGCTGCAGTTCCCAGAACAGACTCTTCTCAGAACCGTCTGAGCCAGCTCTGCCCTCAGAGGAACCAGATGAGCTGGGAGGGAGGAGGTGTTGTTCCAGTCTGGGCAAGCTAGAAGCCTGAATGGAAAGGTTTGTCACACATGAATAGGGACTCTGGGATTGCTGTCATCTTGTAGGTGAGCACTCCACAAAGGGGCTTGGAAGCCCCTATGTTGCCAGGTCCTGAGCAGCGTCCTTCCATCTGAAGACTAAAGGGCAAACAAATTCCATAACTAATATGGACTCTGAGACAGTCCCCTCCAAACTTCTTCCTGCTGGACTGTTTTCTATACTTCCCAATGAAAGTTTTGAGTCTCAGAACTTGTGCCCAGCAGAATGAGAAAGAAAATGTTTAGCTTTCTGCTTTGAACGCTTAACTCATTCCCCACTGCTGCTCTGAACTCATGTTTTAAATGACAGTTCTGAGGTCTCTGTCTAAGCATTTCTCAATTCCTCCAGGAAACTTGCAGGATTTAAAAGTCATAGCTGGGTGTGGTGGTATATATATAATCCCAATGCTTGGGAAGCTGAAGGAAGAGGGTCATGGTTGGGTGAACAGTCTGAGCTACAAAGAGGGATACTGTGCTGAAAGAAAAGTGGATAAAGTAGTTAAAGCAACAAAGACAACTACAAATTAGTTTAAGCAAAAGAGCGTACATCACTTACCTTCCTGGGATTCAGAGCGCACTGGAGGTGGCATCTCAGATAGCATTGTCCAGCACTTTCTTCCCGCCCTTGGAGTTAGCATCTCAGACACCATTGTCCAGCACTTTCTTCCCACCCTTGGCTCTACAATCTGCTGAGAACTGACATCATTATTTGTAATTATCGATGGGATCATTTCATAAAATCAGGAAGATGACTATGGTCAACTCTAGGCTCACAAGGTTCTTGTTTGGTAAGTTCTTAGAGAACAACTTATTCAACTTTTAAGATTCTGGCTGGTTGTGCTTGGTCTTGAATCCTTTCAGTGCATTGGGAGGAAAGGCAAACATCTGTGATCAAGTCTAGGTCATGTGGCCAGGAGAATACTTGAGATTATGAATAGCCAGGTTCTGATTCTAGGAAAAGAATCAGCTTGGGAAGATGCACTTCACAGGCAAAGTAATAGGCCCACAATCTCTATTGCAATGGGCTTTGCCTTCTTGTAGCATCTAATTAAGTGAAAAATTTGGGGCAAGGGATCTTTTTTTTTTTTTCATCTACTGCCTCAACACCGTGGCATATCCTGCTTTTTCAGCAGGGTGGCAGAGTTTGGAGCTGTCCAACAGCCTTGCTCTGTCAAGCCTCCACCCACGCACTCACTCTCCTAGGTTCTTTCAATTGGGTGTTTTAAAACACTCAAGGCATTTATTTTCTATACTTCCTCTCCTAGCCAATGTCTGCTGGTAGCTCCAGCCTTCCTGTCGCCATGGCCAGCAGCTGTTCCTTTAGAGTTCTTCAGATATTATCCTCATCATACAATGAGGTCACCAAGTCCTGCTGAGTCAGGCTGGGCCAGAACCCAAGTATAGTCTTAGGATGCAGGCAGGGCCTTCTGTGCCTTTTTGTGGGGGTGAGCATTTGAGCCACACAGTTCTTACGGCAGGCTTCAAGAATTTCTTCCTTAGGCCAGGTGGTGGTGGTGCTCATCTTTGTTTCTGCCTCCCAAGTGCTAGAATTGGAGGGATTTTTGTGAGTTTGAGTCCAGCCTGGTCTATAAGAACTCGTTCCAGGATAGCCAAGGCTGTTACACAGAGAAACCCTGTCTCAAAAAAGATCAAACAAACAGAAAGAATTCCTCTTTCTATCTCCTATATCCTGAAATGGTTTATTCTAAATACAACTTAGAGTCATTAGGCCAATACAACTCATGTCATCTGAGTTGAAAGGGAATGAGTGAGCCTTTGACTCTAATGTTTGAACATCTCTAGTGTCCTACAAGTGGCGTCTTGAGTTTGGCCATGCTTAAGTCTTCGTTATTGGATGACTCTTCATGTTGGCAAAATGAATGTTCCCTACGTTACAGTTCTGCAGCTTCTACAGCATGATCTGAATGTGTGACTTCTGATTATCTGTAAAGTTGATACTGAGAAGCCATGAGCTCCCAGTAACTGCAGATGAACCACTTATCCATGTGTGGTCACGGTCAGGGACTATGCATAAGATATCAGAGATTATAGCCTTGCACATTCTTGTCTCTCCTCATCCAAAACAGGTTGCTTCATTGCCTTAGAGGAAGTTCCTATTTCCTGGACATTGAGCCCCTTACCTATATAATGTCACCCTGGGCCTTATACCTGTAGAATGTTGGAATGGGTGACCGATTTGCTGTAATCAGGTTGGAAGATGCACATGTAACAGGGCTCTTCTTCCGAGTGATGGAGAGAACCACTCTAAGACTGCATGAGGGATACAGGATCCTGACCATTGCTGTGGGGAAAGGTTGTGGAACAACAAAGACGAAAGAATTACCACCCTATCCTACCTTTATTTCCCTCTTCATTTTCTCTTTCCTTCTTTCCTGACATTCTCTGTATACTGGGCCCACAGAACCCCACAATACTTCAAATATACCCTGAAGTCCAACATAGTCCTTGTCCCCAAGAACTTTATGTCTTCATAGGAGAAAAGGGCAATTATTTATAATCCTTTATTACTTGGCCATGTAAACATAAGAATCGGGGAAAGACACAGAATTGGGAAAGAGGAAGCTTGTTCTCAATCCTCCCATAATAAGATAGTCTTGGGTGGTGATCACATAGACTGTTCATCTCTTCTTTTCCATCTCTTTTGCAAAGCCAATCTTTCTTGTCCCCTTGTCTCATTTATAACACATTGCTTTCTTCTAGCTCACTGGGACAGTGGTATGATGGTGGCCTTAATTAACCTTGGAACTAAGAGTTTGCCTTACCTACTCTGGATTCACTATGCTCCAAAGTAGAACCCCATTTTAGTTTTCCCTATTTCTACCAAAACATCATATCTGTATCATTTACGTCCTTGTGTCTACCCTTAAGTTCCAAAACGGTAGATTCTAAACCTTCTGGAATGTTGACTATGGTATAGCTTTTTCTTAGAAAGGTAAACCATGATGACAAACTATCTTATGGATCCAGAATCTCCTGAGGTAGCTAAGTATGATTTGATCTAGATGCATGGGTGGAGACTAACAACACAAAGGAGGGCTTGGCAGCGACAATGCTGGTGACCTGCAAGTCATTTAGCTTGTGTGAGCTCCAACCTTCTCGTTTGTAGATGGTAGGGTAATGCTTACCTTAGAAGGCCCACAGTACTCTCTTTACTTTCTTGAGTTTACCATGCCTTCTGCTTCAGTTTCTTACCTGCCCTTCCTGAGATAACCTCTCATTCTTCCAGCCTCAGCTTAGATGATGTGCTCCTTGGCTAGCCTGTGGCCCTCCGGTCAAGTTAGTTTTCTAAGTTCTCATTTATTACACTGCCTCTGCCCATGTCTCGGCATCAGCCTCTGAACTGTCTGGTCTGTGCCCTTTCTCCCCACTCTGAGAAATTGCAAACTCCATAAAAAAATGGGGACTATGATTTGCAAAACATCAAAACCTATTTTTGCCCTTCCTTATTCCTTTTAATCCTAGCATTTTTAAAGCAAGCCGTGTTAAGTAAGGAATTCATAACTGAAATTCTAAATAAAATGGGCAAATCTTACTCAGTACCTATTATCTGGCATTGCAGGAATTCAGCCTACTGAATTGCTGGCTCCATCCTAGTATTGTGTTGGGCTCTGGGAAGTGGTCTGCTTTGGGTGTAGAAATGAAGTAATGTGCCCTCTCAATTGTTACTAATACCCAGTGCTTTTCAATTTCCTGAGATTCACAACTGGCTTTGTGTCTGTGATACTAACTGAATTAAGAGAATGTATTTTCTTAGAGGATTTCCAAAAGCAATAGCAATCCCTGGTTTGTTTGACACATACAACTGTAAATATTTTATTTTAAAAGCTCAGCCACATGCAAATTCATTATTACAATGACAACCTAGGCATGCTATTCAGAATAACAACAATGATCCCTTGTAGGTATTATATTTACTTTGAACATTGTCACTTCTAAAGTGACATAAGAGTTAGTAGAGGAAGCTCCAGAGTTGACGGCCAATGGCCCAACCTCCTGACTTGTACTAACTTTGTTATCTTGGGCAATTAATTTCATTCCTTTGTGCCCCAGTTCTCAGTTTAAAAGATGCAGCCAGAGCATTTGCATTATAGGATTAATGTATGAGTTAAATGAGATAATACCTGTAAGGATTAATAGCAATGCTTAGCACCTAGTAGAAAAGCTCTATAAATGTTAGCTATTATTATTTGTCGAAGGTAAATCAAATATAAGAAGAGTGTTTGGATAAGATTGAATTTAAATTTCCTGCCAGCTAAGAGGTCCCATGTTTCTATATTACTCTGATCCTTCAGCATTCCCGTTCAGTAGGGAGGGGGCAGCATTATCCACATCTTACAAACAGTGGAATTGAGCCACAGAGAAGCAAAACATACAATGCTCCAGTGGCTGCCGAAAACCAAGACTGGCTTTGCAGGCATAAACACCAAAGCACTTTCCAGGTGGCTGGGTGACTGAGCAGTTAAAAGTGAGATGAGCTGGCTCTGCAGCCACAGGCAAAGGATCCACAAAAGGTCGTCATTCTCCCTCTGTCTTCCTGACCGTCGTCAGAGGGAAGTCTCTGCCTTCATCAGGACCCTGACTGTTTGACTGTGTAGAAAAGCCTCCAAGAGAGTTTGTTTGTGGGTGCCAGATTGCTCAAGAGGACCAAAGACACGTTGCTGTTCTGTCCACTAGGGGGCTACTTGGAGAAGGCTGGAAAAAGCAGCTTAAAAATATGCTGCTGAAATTTCAGTAAGAGGGGAAAAGAGAGAGCTTGCGAAAGACAGCAGAACGGTCCCAGGCTTCCTCATCTCGTTCACGTCAGAGGCAGGAACCGTCCGACTGTGCTAAGGCTGTGGGCTCAACACGCAGAGACAGAGCTGGAGCAGCCTCAGACTGGGAAAGAAGACAGGGTCCTCCCTGACCCAAGGAATTACCACTAGTGGAGTAAAGCCATCAGACTTTTTGATCTTATTTGGTTGCCTCTTCTCTCCTTCTACCGGTAGACCTACCAGCAGTTGGGTTGTATTTCTTTCGTGAAGCCTTCTCTCTCCCTCTCAAAAAAAGAGGAAGGGAAGAGAGGGAGAGAGGTGGGCGCTCTAAGTGAGCGCATCAGCTGGCTCCAGCCCGAACAGACAAGAATTCTCTCAGCCCAGGAAGCTCCTTTCGCTCCCCGGCTACCCAGCCCCCCACCCCCCCCAACCTGGGTAAGTCCAGAGCACTGCGCTCCTTCTCGGGTTCCTGGCTAGCGAGATTTCAGCACCACGGAGAGCGACTAGCTGCATTTTTTTTTTTGTTCTGTCTGTTCTTGCAAGGCGTTTGGCAGTAAGGTTACATCTCTTTTGGCTGTCTGTAAAGCTGGGTTCTGCATAGGGGGGAAAAAAAGAAAGGAGAAAGGCGCAAAACTGTGTCTGCCGAATTAGAGGGGGGATGTGGACCTTGGCCTTGGGAGTGAGCCTGAGCAAATGTATGTGTGTGCACTGTTGCATAAGACAGGTGAGGTCGGAGCTAGCAGGCTTGTAATTGTGTTAGTCTCCGTGTGAGCCTGTCCTTTTTATATGTAGACGAGAGGGAGGGTTTGGGGAAATGAGTCGTGGATCTTCCTTAATTAACTCTTTCCTAACCAGTTGCAGGTTGTAGGAAAGTGTTATAGAGCTAGCCTGGGGGTGGGGGGAGGGTAGGAGTGGAGGCAGAGTTAAAAGTTGTGCTCCTGGGAGGGAGCTGGGAGACACGGTAATATTTTAAAATGTTGTTTTCTCCAGGATTACCTGGGTTCTTGCTGTGGTGAGAGCCTAACCTGACCTTTGCTTTCTTTCCCGGTGTGGATTCATGGGTGGGCAGATGCAACAGGTTAGCCCCAGCCTGGGGGTAATTTGGGGCTGAGGTCTCCAATTTCATGCTTCTAGGAAAATGTTCAGCCCGGCAGGGGCTGGCTGGTGTGGATTATACTATTTTTGCAAGCAGGCAGGAGGTACCATCCACTTCTCTGTCATCCTTGGTTGGAAAGAGGGAAAAAGTCTGCTCTGCTCTATTTTCTGAGGGATTTGTCAATGAAACACAACACAGGGGAAAGGCTCTATCTCCACTCATCTAGAGAGTCAGGAGCAAACATTGACTGGCCCCAAAGTGGGAGTCTCTCCTCCAACTCCCACTAAGGGCCTCCGCAGCTGGGAACTTGCCATTTCTATGTTCTATTGCCTTTCATTCATTCTCTTCCCTGCCCGCATGTCTTCCCCTGTCTCTCCTTCTCCTCCCATTCTCCCCGCTCCCTCTCTTTCTCTCCTCTACTTGTCTTGCCTTTTCCTTGGAGGTACTACCTGCCTGCCCCCATGTCCTCCAGTTCTACCCAAACCTACTGCACGAAACAACTCAACAAGTGGCACTGGAGGTTTGCTTTAGTCACCAAAGTTCCCAAGGAGTCAGTATATCCCACAAGGGATGGGCAGCTTCTTGTAAGATAAAGTCTCTACTTGGTTGGCCTATAACTCTTAGAGGTTCTGGTCACCTTTATTCATGCTGAGGTGGGGGAGGGGTGGGCAGGTGGCGTTGCACATGGGCCTTCTCCTGATGCCTTCTGTTAGCTTTTAATCCAAATCCCAGGCTTCCCTCCAAGGTGAGGAAAATGCTCTCTGTTTAGGATTGTGGGAACCTTCTAGGTGAGAAAGAGTTCTGAGAGAAATGGTACCACCACCACCCCCATCATTATTAGCATCAGATCTAGAAACTTCAGCATGTCTTTAGAATGAATGACAGCGAGCAGATTGTACGGGGGGGAGGGGGGAGGCAGTGATGGCAGAGGTTGTAACGGTAGAAAAAGGATTGAAACAGACAAGCTGAGAGAATCAGAAACCAGCACTGACTCATCCGTACTCCACCCTTGCCTTCACAGGCCCCTAGTTTGGATCAGTAAGTGGATGGATTCCTGCACGACACATCCCTGGATGCTTAAAGCAAAAAACAAAACAAAACAAAAAATCATGCCCTTGCAGTGGAGCCTATCTTAAAGCTGTGTTTGTTACTGATGTCACCATTATCTGATTAATGCCCTTAAATTCTCCCTGGAAAAAGTCTTCAGTGGTATTATTGGTCCGTTGTTTTTAATGCATTGGGCCGGAGAGTGGCAAAAGCAGAAACAGAGCTTCTGCTCTCATCACCTGTAGGTGCCGAAGTGCTCGTGTATGAGAGAGAGAGGGGATTGCCACCCTGCAGACACTGTGCAAGCAAAGCTTGTTAGCAGATTCATTGAGAAGCAGTGGGCTCTTCCTGGGAAATAATGAAAATCAACCAGACAGCTTCAAAGTCTTGCTGTTGCCCATAAGCCAGGTGAAGAGTATATGTGCTGATAGTGAAGAGTCCCCTGGCTGATGGCCTCCAGGCTGAACTGAAGTCATATGCCTGATGGCCACATTCCCCTTACCCCAGAATCCCAGGCTTTTCCTAGAGCTCATTGTCATAGATGTCTGGGCTTTGGATGTTCACTTTCTCTGTAATGTGAATTTTCACAAGGCCATCTTCATAGAGTCCTTTGTGGTTTGGGATATAAGGGAGATGACCACCAACCAGGAAATGGTCGAGCTTCTAGCACCTAAAGGAGTAGGGAATGGCACAGACTCATTGCATGTACCAAGCCTCTACCTCTCCAGATGCCCCTACTCTCATCCCTGCTAGGATTCTGGAGAGAAAGCTACTGTATTCTCACATCTGTCTCTCCCTCACTGAACAGAAGAAATTCTGCTAGGCTGCCTCTAAGATCTAGAGAGATAAAAGATAAAACATGCCAGGAAAAGATGGGAGAAAGGATAAAGTAAGCATCCTGCTTTCTTCTCCATCACTGTAAGTGACCATCTTTACTCCAAATAGGTAACCATAACTTTTAAAAACTGAAATATAATTTGCACATAATGAAATGGACAGAAGGTAACTGTTTGGATTTTTGTCAAAACAAGCTAAGTTTTGACAGCTGTTTCAAATGAACACTTGATCTCTACCCCAGACAAAATATATTCCTGCATGCTTCTTCCTAATCAACCTTCTTTTCCATAGCCCCTTTGCCTGTTGACTACTAACATCATAGCTGAAACTTCTGTATCATGCAGTAGAAATATAATGATTGCATTCCCTGCTGGATGTGTTATGCGGACATCTCAGGTTCTAAGGTGACTGATTCTAATGGCAGAAAAGGTGAGGGATGCCTGGGGTATAGTCCCTTTTTGTAATAATGGTAGAAAATGGTCATTCCAATTGTGTGTGTGGAAGGCAACAATTAAGCCTCCTCAGAAGACCTTGAATGTTCCTGCCTTTGAGCTGATCTGAGTTTATTTGATGATTCAACTCATGAATATGATGCTGAAATAGTTATTAGAAATATGGAATTAAGTTTCAGGTGCCTGGCCATGAGTTACTCCATCTGGTCTAAAGAGTGACCTTAGCAGAGAAAGAAAAAAGAGAGCTAGTTCACAGTGACAGTCTTTATACCCTAAAATCCTGTTCCATCCACAAAGGCCTGGGGTCGGGGAGGTATATGCTTAGCCTCTTTATTTATGAGTAACTTTAAAACCAGGAACTGTATGGTGACTTCGTGTATCACCATAGCACTACCCAAGGACCCTCCATTCAATTTGCTTTCATCTCTAAGCTGTGTGCTCCAGTAGTATGTATAGTTTCCTATTTATCATTAAGAAGTAGTGGAGTAATCAGAAGGTTTTGGTGGCTATGTTGAATACATTTGTGTGCTTGTGGGTTTTTTTTTCTTTTTTCTGAGACAGGATTTCTCTGTGTATCTCTGACTATCCTGAAACTCACTCTCTAGATGAGGCTGGCCTTGAACTCACAGAGATCAACCTGCCTCTGCCTCCCTTAGTGCTGGGGTTAAAGGCATGTGCTATCACCGCCTAGCATTTTTGTGTGTTTTTATGTGTGGTATCAAGACATCTTGCCAATTCTCTTTTACCTTATCTCTACTCTGACGACCCCTAGATTGAGGTATTGTACCCAATTGAGCCTGCGGTCTTCAACTAAAAAAGAATTATCTA
Organism: Microtus ochrogaster; assembly: GCF_000317375.1. Taxonomy (NCBI): domain Eukaryota; kingdom Metazoa; phylum Chordata; class Mammalia; order Rodentia; family Cricetidae; genus Microtus; species Microtus ochrogaster. The sequence goes on from NW_004949095.1 coordinate 8,620,940, forward strand.
CCCGATGAAACAACAAACAAAAGTCCTCAAAATTTGTCTGTGTGGATCACAAATCCATTTCCATGGCCAGTGGATAGGCATGTCCTCTGCTTCCCTCTATTTGGAGATTTTCCTACAGTGCCCTCTTTCAGGATATTGTCCTCTGTATTCTTCTTCCTCAGAAGATGGGTCAAGCCAGATCTTCTATAGGAAGGGACCTGGGTCATCTCTCCTAGATTAGAGAATATAAGTTATACAATGGGAAGTATAAGTTGCTAAGCTACACAGTCATGGCAAACTAAAAGATGGACAAAGGGTAGACTTCCTAACATCTAGAGAGACTATTCCAAAATTTCAAAAGCCAATTGGAGTGGATGACTTGGCAGAAATCTTCATTGCTTCATCTTAGTCTTGATTTCCACTGATAAAGATGAAGTAGTAGTATTGCTTCCCTAAGAGCACGGTAAGAGCGATTGTGATATAGTTGTTTCTAATCTATTTCCAACCACATGCGAGACTCATTAAAGCTTTGTCTTGAATGCTGTTTTTGGCTAGAAGAACTGTGTTGATACATATTGACCAAAGGGAATAACGAGTATGTCAGTTCGTCAGTTGGCAAGCAGACTTCAATAGCCATGTTCTTTTTCTTTCTTTTTATTTCCCCCAATTTGTTTTTTTTTTTTTTTTTTTTTTGTCTTTTTGGTGTCTCCGATTTAGTGGGATAATGAGCTTTCACACAGTGTGTAACCATCTTCCACATTCACACCATTTCATCACCCCAAACTGGAACTCCAATAATAACTTTCATCTCCTTCTTTCCCAGCCTCCACCAACCATCACTCTGCTTTCTGTCTCTGTAAGTCTGATCTACCACACATATAGACAGAATCATCCAGTTTTATCCTTTTGTATCCCACTCTTATAAATTATCACTTGTATATGTGTATGTGTGTATGCATGTGTACACATGCTTGAACACACATTTTATAGTGCACATATGGAGGCCAGAGGACAAATATTACGATTAAGTTCTCTTCTCCTTGTTTTTGAGTCAGGGTCTCTTTGTTTCTGTCATATTGCATACTCTGGGATAACTATAGCTGGCCTCAGGCTTCTGAGTGGTTCTCTTATCTCTACCTCCCATCTCATCATAGGAATTTTGTGATTGCAGATACATATCACCCCATCCAGTTTTTCAATATTAGTTCCTAGGAACTCAGGTCACTAGGCTGAGTACTTTTACCCACTGAGCCATCTTTCTGGTCTTCATGCATGATGCATTAAAAATCCATCCATTTTACAGCAGGCATCAGACTTTCCTTCCTTTTACAACAGAGAAATAATTCAGCTCCATATACAAATCACCATTTATCTGCGTATGAACACTAAGGTTGTTTTTGGCAGCTGCCTCTGTCTCAATCTTCCAGATAATGAGTAGGGCAACTTCCTGGTCAGAATGTGGATCCGAGTTAAAATCTTTCTTCCTCATAAGTCTAAACAAGTGCTTCCCTTGAAGCAAATTGAAAAGACTACATAAAGTCAGTGCATATGAATGAGACAGGTCTGTCCCGTGCTTAAACTTCCATTCATTGTTGATATATACAACAAAGACAGTCTTAAGTGAACTGAAATCCTAAATCTCTATTCCCCATGAAGTGCCTCAGCTATATCACAGGAAGGTTCTAGGAGGCAGGAAGAGGTGTAATCCCCAGCCTCAGTGAGGCTGTCTTTAGGCTGTGATGATTAAGACAAAGGTCCTAATGACAGAAGGGTTTCTGAGGTCTGACACAGATGAGTCCACAGACTCACTGCAGTATTCTGAAGGGCTCTACCCTGATCATTCAGGGCCTCTTTCTTTTGGGAAGGACACCTCCAAGCTTACTTGGCTTAATAGCAGTTCATGGATTGACTATAGATGATTCAGTAAAAGACCATTATCCAGACCCAGGAGGTGGGCATGGAGCTCTTAATGTTGATGTGCCCCATCATGCTATATGGTGCAAAAGAGACAGAAGACCCCTGGAACATTGATTCCAGGACAGTAGCAAGCAGGATGTCTGGTGTCTGATGGCATCTTAGCAAAACCTCTGAGCTGGAATTTGGCCTGTGATTCAAACTTAACTAACAAGTTTTCATGTCTAGGCCCTAGCTGCTTGGATCTTTCTATTGGCTAATTATAATGCTAGCCAACAGTCATTGAGTATTAACTATTAATATTAGCCAGGTACTTGGCACAGAGAATGCCCGTAATAGATGTTTGTATTATTACCATTAGTAAATACCTTTAATACTTCGTATTTATTCGCTAAACATGATGATAGATATTTTTATTCCCACTTTGCAGGTGGGGAAATTGAGGCATTGTGGCCTCAGGTGACTTGTTCAGCTTAAGCACAAGAGCTTCCACATGTGTTCCCCCTTTTAGTAATAACAGCCATGATTTATGGAGTAGTCATGGTTCGCTTGGCTCTGGCCCAGGCCCTGCAGTGTGCTATCTCTCTTGGTTCTTACAGTTTTAAGTTCATCCACTCTCAGGCTGAAGTTGCTCTGGGAGGCTCACTGTGATAATGTTGCATGATAATTCTCTCATTTAAATCCTTGTAACCCTGGAGTCAGAGCAGGAGGGAAAACCTTTACTAGCCAAGTGAAAGGGGGGGGACCCCAAACAAATCCTTATGGTGATCATGAAAGAGAATGCATGGATGAAATGCACAGACCTGAGAGGGTCAAAGAGGTTAGCCTTGCCCAAGGCCACATGGCTAGTGGGCACAGGGCTGGTTCGAACCATGAAGCTCATATTCTTCTCTAGCTTGTCTTACCTCTACTTTATTTCACCATGGGTTACACATATGCAGAACCAACAGAACAAAGCCTATGGGGACATACACTAAGAGGTAAATGCTGGTGAGGTAGAGGCAGGGGGATCATAAGTTGGAGTCTAGCCTGGGCTATACCTTTCAGGAGCGGGAGAGAGGGGTCACTCTGTGTAAAAATAAGAACCTGAATTAATTCCAAAGCATCCATGTAAAAAGTAGGGCACAGTGACATATTCACCCCATGGCATGTTCAATTCCAACCCCAGGGAGTAAAGCAGGAGGATCTCTGGGGCGCACAACAGTCATCCACAAAAATAAGCAAGCTTTAGCCCAGTGAGAGAGACTTTGTCTCCAAAAAAAGGTGGAGAGAAATTGAGAAAAACATTCCTTGTCAACCTCTGGATTTCACACACATGCAGATGTGAACAGCTGTATACATGTGTAAATGCACACGCACATAAAACAACAAGAAACCCAAGATCTGGAAACTTAACTAAGTTACTGCTCTATTATATACTGACCTTGGGTAATTACTGAATCTATTATAGTCTGACATTCTTTACTAAGGTCCTCATCTCCTTCAGCCTCCCAAAACTACAGACACCATCATGTTATCTATAAGGAGTTTTCATGTGAATTAAGGAACAAGTCCTAGTGCCTAGGACAGTGCTGATATGGAACATGTCCCTTAAGAACCATGGTGTCACTTGGGATTTAACGTAGCCCACAGACTGGGTGCAGGTCCTGGGTACTTGGCATCTTAACAAGCGAACAATTATCTTGGCTGACCTGGATTTTATATCCTCAAGTGCTAATGGGTTGGGCCGCCCTTGGTTTATATTACCTTAATTTTAGGAGTATGCATTGGACTCTTTTTTTTCCCCTACCCTTTAGCATCAAAGAAACTTGATAGGTTGATATTTTAAAAATATCTGAGAGATGCCTTTTAACAATTAATTATGTAGAAATTGTACCAGAGTGAAATTGATGCGAACCTTAAGGAGACACTTGGGGATTGCGCCCCATTCCACTGAAGTCTCCAAACATTTGGCTTTCTTTCTTCTTCCTTTACCCCTCCCTCCAGGTTCATCTACCATTCTGAGTTTTATTTATGAAACATTTCCCTTCCTTTATAATTATGTTTTCCATAAGAAGAACATCTAGCGGCCATCTCCTGGCTGGGCTCGAGTAATTGTTTGAATTTTTTTGACGGTGTGCAATTTCAAAGCCTTGGGTTTATATAGATTACCTTGAATTTATCTCCTCAAGTGCATCGGGAGAGAAGCCTCCGCCTGTCTGATGGAGGAATGTGAACCACGTAGCTGCTGAGCACTGGCGATGGTATGGATGGACTATTTATCTAAACAGATTACTGTAGAACATACACTTTAATAAGCCAGGGTTTGCCTGCCTGTCCTGTGCAAGTGTCTCCCTAGTCCCCTGTGGATTTGTCAGTGCCGAGGTCAGCAGTGGTGACTGACCAAGGGGCAGGTGGGGGGAGTCAGCTGACAGCACCATCCCCTCTCTACCTCCTCTGACAGCTGGCCAGCTGTGAACAGGGGTGAAAGTGCAGACAGGCTGAGAAGCTGGCAGCCCCAAGGCCAAAGAGTTAGTGTTTGTCCTGTGTTGGAAGGTGTGAGTGTCCAGCTGGGCAGAGGGATAGGGTTCTGAATAGCAGATGCGGGCCTTGCAAATGACTGTGTGTTGGAAAGGGTAGAGGCCGGTGCCATGGACCAAGGGGATTTCTCCTCAGAGTAACCCAGGTTGCACCACAGAGAGATGGAACTTATAAAGTCAGCCATCAAACCTCCCGTTCAAAGCCATATATATTTATAGAGATATAAATGAAGTTTAATGCTGGTGAAACTCACTATAAAAGCAAAAGACTTCATCTGTATCTACTTTAGGTGCAGATCAGCACAGAACCCTTTGCCTGCTTCCAGCTGAGGGTGCACACCCTTCACTCTTTCAAGATCCAGCCTTTAAAGCTCTGGAGTCACCAGCAGGGCAGGGGAGATGGAGGTCCCTTGAGCATCTTCAGATGGGCACGCAAACAAAGGCATGCTCCCCTTATCAGACAGGGTTGTTTATAAACAGCAATGGAGAACATGAAAAGGCGTTGCCAAAAATCAAGCAGCTTCAAACAGTCAGGAGTCTGGCTTTCAATAAAACAATTTGAGGAAGGTTTGCTTTTCATCTGCTTTGAATGCTGCCAGTTTCTGTTCCTTGCAAGCTCCAGATGAGGTACAACTGCGAAGCCTGGCTGACCAGTCCCTGTGGTCTGAGTTTCTCCTCTGGCTCTGCATCTTCTGCCGTGTGTGTTGAGCACGTGGCAACTCTCCGAAGCCCTGCTCAGCAGAAGTAGCCTCCTGGCTCTGTCACCTAGTCATGGAGTAGCCTGGGGAAAATCACTTCATCTTTCTGAGCTTCTGTTTCCTCTCATGTAGCATGTGGCAGAGAGTTGCTGCCTCTCTGAACTGTTGACTATGTTCAAGAAGATGCTAGTTTCTGCATGGAGACTTAAAACAGCAGATGCTCGTGGTGGCCAGAGGAGGGTGTCAGATCCCTGGGTCTGGAGTTACAGCCACCCGATGGGTGCTAGGAACAGAACTCAGGTCCTCTACATGGACATTAAGCTGTCTTCTCCAGCCCCAACCGCCCACCTTCTTACTGAGCTTGTTCTCAGGGTGCTTCAAAGGAGTCTGGGCTGACAGCTGAGGCAGAAGCTTCATGGGAAGTTCCCCGACCTCCCCAAAAGTGTCTATCTTCATTAGGCCAGGGTGTGAATAGGGGTCACCCTCATCTTGAGAACCTGTTGGTGTCCTTCTAAATGACTCATTGGAAAGATAGAGGTAAGATACATAGCTCCCAGGAACACCATATCCCTGAGAGGGTGTGTCTTGGTGTAGTTGGGGATGTTCTTCTGAATTCAACTTATAAGAAGTTAGGAAAGTACAGCCAGGACATGGATTTCTTCCTGGGCCACCCTCTATCTGAGGGAGGGGCAGAGTGGAGCCTTCTGGAAGAAGGACCAGGTGTTGTTGATAGAGCCTGCTAGAAATTGTGTAGGGGCTGAGGCAGAAAACACTATCAATCCATCACTTATTAAAAATGGTCTCAGGCACAGTGCCTGAATGATTAACATGCAAAGTAAGACTGCGCTGTCCCCTTCTCCCCATCCTTGTCATTCCCTTTTTAATTCGTATTTTATCAGCTTAATGTAGTGAGAATGGAAGGCAGCTGCTCTCCTTAGGAACCCAGAGGGAAGGAACACATACCCTGGACAGAGTTGCCAGGCCTTGTTGGAATCCCCAGCATCAGCCTTCTCTGTGGCCAGAGGCCCGGGAGACATTGGGCAGGTGACCTCTGTTGGCACGTTCACTTTCACAGTGCTTCTTTGATTTCCCAGGAGGGTCCTGTGGCCCTCTGGGGACCGCATTAGACAGAGAGACCATAGAAGCCCACTTGACATCTTCAAACTCTGTAATGCGGGTGTCCTGGAAGGTCATTGATATCTGGGGGCTATGTGATTATTGGGAAGAGGTGACACTTGGCTCATGTGTCTTGAACTGCGCTGCCCTCTTCTGAGTTCTTAAGGTCAGAAAGTGCTAAAGGGATTCCCCATCAGTGAAGGATCTTTCTCACGTTTGAAGTTTGACATCTCCCTCTGGAGTCAGGTCAGGCTGCCAGCCTATGAAGGCCCTGCCAGTGACAAGACAGGATGCCTATGTTTGCGGGAGTTGTTTAGGGTGTCCCGGGTTCCTAAATCACCAGCTGAATCTCCAGGTGCTCCTTTGCTTACTCTTCAGGAGCATAGTTGTTGCTAGCATGAATTCCCACCAGGCAATGGCTCCAATACTTCTTGTATGAATACTGACCGGTCTGCACAATTGCCTTTGAGCGTGGTGCTATTATTCTTCCTGTTTTATAGGAAGAAATACTAAGGCACTGTTTCTGATTTTCCTAAAGATCACACAGAAAGAAGAACCTGTATTTGAACCCAGGCCAGTTGGTTTTATTGACCATACTCTCTCAGCTTCACTCAGAAATGTTCTAGCTTCCTTGTTCTTGAGTGACACAGGAAGCTGGAGAATCGGCCCTTGCAAAAGGTTAGTTGAAAGGAAGGTCACAGAAGCTGTGCTTTCTCTCTGGGGCTCTGGGCAGTTGTTTCTACCCCCTGCCCTTTGGAGAGTCATTCATTTTGTTGTATTTTTTTAACAAAGCACCTCGTAGCTCCTTCGAGATGAGGAAAGAATCCAGGTCCAAGGCAGGGAAGTTTTCTTAAACCCCTTTTCTTTCGTTCATGCAGTTCTTACCCAGTGAAAAGCAGCTTCACTCACCATGTGGCTTAGCTACCCAGGGGATCATCTGGCCTCTGTTATAACTAGTCCTTTATGTGTAGGATGCTTTCTTTTGACTCTGAACTGATATTGTGCAAGATGAGATTCTCCCAGTGTGTTCCCAAATGATTGGTCCACTTGTGTGTGTGGGGGGGGGGGCAGGATGAGGAGGATGGCAGATGTCACTTTGCTCAATCTGCTCCTTTTGAGGTTATTAACTAAGCACCAGGGACATCCAGGGCCCCCAGAAGGTTAAGGGGGAGACAGGTAGTACTGTCTGGGGGTGCAGAGTGCTGCTCAATGGCAGCTCAGCTGTGTCCCTACCCCACAGCTAGAAGAGAGACAACATCTGGGAGTAGGAAAAGAGGGAGGCAGATTGTACCATGCTTCCCAGGCACCGACCATGTGTCAGACATGGTGGAGATGGAGCCAACAGGCAGCTTCATCCCAGACTGACCTGAGGCTAGTGTTTAGTTTTTATATCCGGTGCGGAGGGGGAACTTTTGGGGAGGGACTTATCACAAGTTAAGGTGAGAAGACTAGTGAACGGAACCATCCCAGGGTTGGAATAACTACCTGCATGCAGGAGGATGAAGACTAGTGAACGGAACCATCCCAGGGTTGGAATAACTACCTGCATGCAGGAGGATGAAGACTTGGGGAGAGACTATGAATTTGAACATAGTTCTTGCCTCTGCCTAGCTGTGCCCCTTTAGTGGGGCCACTTAGCCTCTCTGGGCCTCCAGTTCCTGGTTTCAAGCATGGGATAAATGATGTAATGGGGAAGATTTTGCAGCAGTTGAAGGAGGAAACATACATTATCTCCCAGGGTAACTTCCCTTCAGTTCTTCCTTTAGTTCTATTAAAATTTCACATCTGAGGGCCTCAGCAGATGGCTCAGTGCATAAGAACACTCGCTGTAGAGGTGTGGGGATGTGAGTTCCTATCCCCAGCACATGCACAGAAAACGAGGCATGACTCCACTCATCAGTCACCCTGGGACCATGGGAGCTGCAGAGACAGGAGGATTGTCAGGGCTGAATGGCAACCAGTTAGATGGCAATCAGGCTCAGGGAGAAGCATTGTCTCAAGGGAAAGAGGTGGACAGTGATAAATCAAGATCGTCTTCTGGATTCTGAGCGAGTGCACAGGTACACTTGTGCATACATGTGGTCACACACCATACAGACACATAGACATACATATGTGTGCATGTGTGCCTTTGCTAAGTTCAACAATGTGACCACTTAATTACTTCTATTTCTGTGAAGTTTCAGTGAACTGTCTAAGGTAGTACAGGCAATATGTTACAGAACTGAGATCAGCCACCTGACCTTGTACCTTTCCTTTTAATTTTGTATAAACTCCTTTCTCGTGCTGGGATTGAGTTGGCCAGCAAAATTGCAATGGTCAAGAGACCCACTGTCTGCATCTGGAGGATGGAACAGACTCCTTTAGGCACTGCAGCAGCCCTGTGCATCACAGAGAGGGCTGGGGCGTCACTGGAGGCTTTGGCACCCATTCTTTTATTCCCAGTATTTTCCGAGGGAGCTCCTTGACAGATTAGTGCTGAATTTCTACAATGAGATCATCTCCTGTGGCTGAATAGGATAGGCTGTCTTGATCCCCCAGCTACTGCAGCACCACCACAAGAACCAAGTGCCCCTCACTCCAGCACCAGACCTAGGGCCAGCAGGCCAGCAACTGCAGGTGTCACCCCCAGAGAAGCCTGGTCCCATGACGGCTCTCCCTGTGCTCTTTTATTTTATTTTTCTTTAGCGCATTTAGCACCAGCCAGCACAGCACATCCTTTTGTAACTTCTTTCTTATTGTCTGGTTCCTCTGTAAGGCCTGTAAGACCTCATACTTTAAGACCTGGACTTTATCTGTCTTACAATTGCATTTCCTGCCCTCAACTGTCCATGAGCAATAGAAGACTGAATCTTCATCTAGGAGCCTCTGTTCCAGAAAGTGGTTGCTAAAGCCTGGCTCTGAGTCAGTCATTCTGTCAATGGCTGGATTTTGAGCTGGCACTTTGTCTTTGAAGAACATTTTGTTTGGATAAAGTAGAGAGAAATGTATGTATGTATATATAGGTATATATATGTACATATATATTATATGTATTAGCCATTTACATTACAAATACATTATATATGTATTTGTATTTGCAGCATCCTCACTGCATGAAGGGCTGGTGTCTAGGAAACAACTGTATGTATTGCAGGAGGGAGACTTAGGGTGGGTAGGAGGGAGAAAGACTCACTTTCCTTAGAGTATTCCCTTAAGCTTCTACCAAGGGTGACAGTGGACTATTCATGTTAACAGTCTGCAGCATTGTGGGGGTAACTACCAAGGTGGTGTAGCTCGAGTAGCAGTACTGGGTCATGGTCAGCGTGCTAGTGAGGATGATAGGAGGTTGATGAAAAAGACTAAAATTTAACTTTACCCTCAGGATATGAATGGAGGGAAATTACAACAGCATGGAGAGCTTTAGCTGAGAAATCTGAAGCTATGTTGTCCATGAAAGCCTGTCTCCTCTTTCATCAGAGAACAAGAGGCGTGGCTTCCCCAGTCTCTCGACCATGACGTATTCCCGAATATTAGCCACATTTTTTTCTGCATTGTCTCTAATCCAGGGAGGAGGGACTTGGGGTGGGTAGGAGGACCCTGCAGAGCCCCCAGGCCCCTACATTTGCTGGACGTCTCTTCCTACTCTACCAACAGGAGGCCAATTTTCAGCCATCGGTGCTGATTCCTCTACTGCCCTCAGAAATGGCAGCACACAGGTCAAAGGCAAGACTGCTCGGTGAGCATAAAGCGGGAGTGTGTGTGTGTGTGTGGGGGGGTGGCTCACACCAGAATCCTTGGATACCCATTCTGTCTCTTTTAACTGTGGGTTTTTGAAGAAATTTGTCCATTTTGTTTACCCAACCCTTCTCTTCTGGAAAGATGAGAAGGCTGGAGGCTCCCCTGCCAGGGGCCCCACTCTAGGAAAATGTTTTCCTATTGATCTGAGTGACAGTAACTCAAATCATGGTGTTTACCCTGTGATTGAACCCCTAATAAAAATTTAAATTATTATCTAAAAAAGAAAAAAGGAAGGCAAAAACACCATCGAGGAGGACACTCCTAAGCAGAATGCAGCCAGGCATTCCTCTAACACAAGAGCAGCAGGTAGGGAGCTGGAGGCTTAAGATTGTGACTGCCATCAAGATGGCCTCTGTGTTTGCATGCTTCCCCTTCAATGTGAACTCTTCCAGGCTCCATAGCTCTGTTCTAGACCCTGGATTCCCCTCTAATTAGTACCAAACTTGGGCCAATAACAAGTATTTCTTTCCAAACATGCCTATTATAAATAGGAGGGGAAAATGGCATTGCTAATGGACCACCCATCCAAGCTCGTGGACACATAGTAGGTGCTCAGAAAATAGCCTTTTTTATCCTGTAACCTGCTTCACAGGATCCCACGTGCAGTTCGTCCCTCTCAAGTCCTGCCCTGTTGCCTATTAAATGCTGATTGCAGCCAGCCGCTGTCTTACTTGAAAGGCTCTGAGCACTAAATCACACCTATGCATAAATGATTGATAAGGAATTAATAGGTTAGGTGGTAGCACTTATGGAAAGCAGCAGGCAAGAGAAGAAAGAAGCTTTAATAGCAAATGTCAAAAACCAGATATAGGCCTCTGAGGGGACATTTTCAGTGACAGGTCTGCTGCAGACTCCCTTAAATCATGCCCATTAGAAAGCCAGGTCTTGGGTCTCCAAAAGGACAGATGATACACAAGGTCAGGAAAGCAGAAAGTGGGGTCAGCATAGGACTACGTGTCATGGCCCCATGGCCTTATCCTTCACCCTGATTATGACACTTACTGCCCCTCTGTGCAGTGAGGAGTCTAGCCTCCTATGATGGCTACACACTTTTTTTTTCCCCTTTTGACTTTAGTCCTCCAGCCCCTGACTTTGCCTCTCAGCATCCATTGCCCTCCAGTAGCTCGCTTTACCAGGTTTAGATGCTACCAATGATGAAGATCATTGATCAGTCCCCTGCAAAACCTTTCTGGACCTTTTTTCCTATACTCACCTTGCAAAATTCCTGCCCAGTTAAGTCCAGCCACTACCTCTCCATCCACTCTCTGCTTATATCCAAACAACTACACACACCATGAGGAAAAAGGAGTGTCATGATCCCTGTTATCACAGTGAAGACCACAGCTCCCAAATGAGCACTAGAAACTCCATGGCAATCTCTCCGCGCTGTTCTAGTGAGTTAACTCCAGGCTCACAATTGATATCTTTTTTGCAAGGACAGCCTGCCCATTCTGTTAAATCTCCTCTACCTTGTACTTTACTGGTAGGCCTTCCCATGTCTTCCCTTCCTTTCAGACTCTTCTTCGGGTCCAGCCTCTTGGTCCACCCTATTCATTAATGAGTGCCATCACCCTGATTTTCCATGATCCCCGAAGAATTGACTTCTGTAGTCATCACCTTTCCCCTCCTTCACTTTTTCATATTCCGAGGAAGGAGATGAACGCACTGTGATAATCTCCTCTGGAAAAGTGAGGTTTTCCTTGATTCCATTTCTTGTCTCCACTGTCTCAATTCCACATTCACAGCAGAACTCACTGAAAATGTGGCTGGTCCTAATTCTACCCCACGCTCTTTTCACTTCATGAGTTGTCTATAGCTATCCTTCCAAAGACACTCCACACATCATCAGAGTTTCCAGAACCTTCATGCTCCCAGTTCTTATGATCCCCCCACCCGTGTGGTGTGGTGTGGTGTGTGTGTGTGTGTGTGTGTGAGAGAGAGAGAGACAGAGACAGAGACAGAGACAGAGACCAACCCTTTGCATCATAGGGCAACTATTACTATCTTCAAACCTATTGACTTTATGTCATGAACTTCTTAGGTTTCCTTCTGTCATGATTGCCAACTGACTTGCTAGGTTTTCATCTGTCTTCAGCCTCTGAAAAGTTGAATCTCTATGTGTTGGTTAATATTGACTGTCAACTTCATTCCCTGGGCATGCCTCTGAGAAATTATCTAGATTAGGTCTCTTGAGGTAGAAAGACTCACTTGCTTTTGGGCAGCTCCAATCCTTGGTTTGGGGCCCTGCACAGGATAAAAGAGGAAGTAAGGTAAACATCCATATTCATGTCTCTGTGCTTCCTAACTGTATGAAGACGAGCTGTCTTCAGCTCTTGCTGCCATGATTCCTCCATCAATTCCTTTGTAAGATGATTTCTCTACTCCTTCCTCCTATTTATTCTAGGATTCCAACCCATGGTTTGGTGCTGCCCACATTTAAGGTGAGCTTTCCTTCCTTAGTTAAGTCTCTCCAGGAATCTCTCAGAGGTACACCCACAGCTAGGTCTCCTAGGTGATTCCAAATACAATCAAGTTGTTGATGAAGATTCTAGAATAAGCAGAAATATTAGAAATAGCCCATTCAATTCCTTCCTTTTATAGACAAAGAGATCAAAGCCAGGGGAAGAGTTATTTCACAGTAAATCAAGAATCTGGATTTTCTTCCTTGTTTATCACCTGGGTGCTGGCCTTGGACTGACAGACCCACACTGGGACAGATCACAGAGTACCAGGACACAGGCTTTGAGGCTGCAGGGAGAGACTTCTGAGCCTTAACAGGTCTCCCAAGAAGCAAGACTTATTACTACCTAAAATTTTACCTGGAGAAGCTTCTCATGTCAATCACATAGATGTGATTTTTTTTTCTGAACCAGAACAGGGCTTGCCTGTACTTAAGTGGTTTCTGCCATCTTTTAATTCATTTTCTCCTCTGCAAGTAGAAAAGATGTGAAATTTATGACAGTCTAATTCCTCCTCTGATATGGCCAGAGGAAAATGTCCAGTAGCTTTTTATAGGCCCTGTTGTTTTCAGGAAATGATACAAATCAATTTTTAATTATCAAATGTTAAGTGGAATGCCTTCTTTAATTATATATGTATATTTATGTGTTTTTACATATAAACAAATGCATATATATACATTTCTTTCAGATACAAAGGACAGAAGAAAAGAATTTTAAAGGTGTCATTGATTTGGTACTCATTCTATTCTAGCTTTCTGGGTGATCTCTGCCTTGTGCATAGTTCATTAGTTATGAGTGACAGAGCCCTTTACCTTAGTAGAGATGTCAGTCATGGTGTTTGCACAGGTACCTTTTGCTCTCAACAATGTGCACTGACTCTTATTTAGTAATATGAAATTTAGAAGATGCGGGTATTTGGACTGAATTTTCTCGTATATCAGGACTTAGACACAGACTGAAGAATCTCTCCAATCAAATATTTAACTTAGAAAAGATTAATCACTGTGTTACTTACTGTAGGGGTTTGAGTGAAAATGCCCCCATAGGCTCAGATATTTGATCCCTTAATTTCTAGTTGGCAATGGTGTTTGGAGAGAGTTGGAAGGTTTGGGTTTGCTGGAGGAAGTCTATCACTGTGGGGTAGGGGGGCTTTGAGATGAAAAAGCCTCACCTACTCGCAGCATCATGCTGTGGCTAAGGACATGAACTCTCAGCTTCCTGTTCTGGAGGCATGTCTGCTGCTTGCTGCTATACTTTCCCAACAGGTTGGTCTCTTAACCCCCCTGTAACCACAACCCAAACAAACCCTTTCTTCTGTAAGCTGCCTTGGTCACAGTGTTTTATCATGGCCATAGAACAGTAACTAAGACATTTAGTTTTCTTTTTGCTATAACAAAATGACAAAAGCGACTTTAGGATTATCTTGGTTTATGTAGGCTTAGTGTTTGAGAGTATGGCTCATCATGTCGGGAAGTTGCGGTAGTAGGAACAATAGGCAACTGGTCACATTGCATCTGCAGTTAGGAAACAGAGAGGGATAAATGTTGGTGCCGACTTCATTTCTATCTACTTTTAGCTAGTTTAGGACTCCATCTCATGGGTCACATTTAGGGCAGATCTTCCCACCTCAACTAGCCTAAACAAGAAGCTCCCTCATAGACTTACCCAAGGATTTGGCTCTTAGATTGTTTTAGACCCTGTTAATGTTAACAATCATTGTAAGCCATCAGCATCAGCAATAACTTGGAGGTCATTCTGTATCCAAAGAACCCTCCATTTGTACAGTCATTCTTCCTTCTCTGCCTTCCTGGAAGCCTTCACAAAATAGATCTTCAGTAGAGACTAGTTAGTAGGCATTACTTTGGTCTTTTATCCTTGTTTGGGAAATCTTTGAGATGTTCTTGATGAGTGTTTTAGCATACTCAAACAACACTAATAGCTTTATGTGTTTTTCTTTGATCATGCTTATTATCATTTAAATAATCCATTTTCTGCTTCATTTGTTTGCTTATTTCATGAAGGAAGTGTTGGAATCCTTGGGGTGGCTCTGAAACTGTGAATTCCTTGGCCTTGCTGTGCGTTTTAGAACTGAGTTTGCCTCTTCAGTTTCCTCTCCTGACACTTTCATTTCCATGACACATCCTTGAATGTGGAAATCCATCTCAGACCCTGACGCTTATGCCAGAGAAACCTAGGTCCCAGGCACTACCCTAACTTCTGAATTTCCTTCAGAGACAAAAATCTCTCAGGTCACAAAGCAAACATTACTCAAGAAGCCATGGAATATACCTATCACCAACTTTCTTTATTTTACCTTTTCAGTTCTTCTCATATTTGTGCATCTCTCCATCTCTAACTCTCTGGCATGTTATCCAAACCGGCTTTCTTCTCCATTATCATGGATTATACTTTTTGCTTTATTGATGTGTCATGTTACTCTATAAAAAATTGAGGTTATAAAGAAACACAAGGTTCTGTGAGCATATGTAGAACAGGCACCTGACTGGGTGTGGGACAATTTCTTTTCTTTCTCCTTTTCCTCCATCTCCTCTTCTTTTTCAAATTTTCATCCTTTATTTTTCTAGAATGGTTAGTTTGTCATCATTGCTATCAATGAGGAATCAGATATTATTTGAACTCTCGTGTGTTGTGGCCATAATAGACATTGTAGAATGCATATTTGGAGTATAAAGTGTAGGCTGGTGGAAGTCATATTTCTCTAGCTCCCTAATGTTTCACTTTAGGTGTGCTGTGATTAGCACTGTGGGAACGTGAGGCCAAGAAGAATAAAGGTTTGGGGGACGTTTCACTGCGGTTGGTGGAGCCACTTGTGTAGCTGGAAGGCGCTGGCTGGATATTCTAACCAGGAGGTTTTGCAGTTTCAGATTAAGCTGCCAGCAGATTTGGTGAATGGTGAAGGATTGCTTTCGTTTTAGGCATATTATCTTCTTTTGTGTCTTCATGTGGTGAAAAGGGGGGCTGCTCCCCTGTTCTAGTCCATTCTCTATGCTTTTAGGGAAGACCACGTTAGTATGAATATCTGAATTTGTTACTCTCCTGCTTTAAACCCATTAAGCACTTTCCTTTTTTAAATATTTATTTATTTATTTATTTTACAATATTCTGTCTGTGTGTATGCCAGCTGGTCAGAAGAGAACACCAGACCTCATTACAGATGTTTATGAGCCACCGTGTGGTTGCTGGGAATTGAACTCAGGACCTCTGGAAGAGCAGCCAGTGCTTTTAACCGCTGAGCTATCTCTCCAGCTTGTTAAGCACTTTCAATCAACCTTATGACACACACAAATCCTTGAAGAGGTTTGCCCAGCCTTTCAAGCTTTACCCCCTCCCGACTCTGTGCTGCAACAGTGCTGGGCTTGGTGTCATAGAGCTCCCTGGCATCTGTTTGGTTTCCTAGTAGTTTCCCCTTCCTCCTTGTCCTCTCTCCATTCCTTCCTCTCTGCCTAACTCATCTGCACATGTAGGTCTCAGCTTGGATGACCCTTTTCTCAGGAAGTCAGTCTCTGACTCCCCAGATCTAGCCATATGTTTATAGAACTTCTTAGTTTTTCTTTATAACCTCAAATTATTCCATTGTAACATGCAACACAATAAATATAGCCCAAACATTAAATGAAATTTATAATAATAAATCAGGTTCCCTTACTACCTTTCAGGTCAAGCGATATGATAGCAGTGACTTGGTGACACCCCTGGGTTCCTCTTCTGACCTCAAGCCCCTCTATTTCTCTAGACAACAGCTTTCTTGATTTCACTGGCATGAATTTTCTTACTTTTGAGGATGTAGTACTTGTCAGCTTAGACATGTGTAATTTATATATCTAATGTCAATTTATCAATTTTCATCGAAATACAAAAAATATCAAATTCCATATACATGTCAAATATATGTGTTTAAATAGTTTAGAAACACATATATCAATAATAAACACTTAACACTCTGTGTCTGATATACACCTTTCCACTGATTGAAAAGGGCTCACGCCTCTTCTGCTCACCTTTGTATCTCCATGGTCTTACTAGAGCATTTCGAATCTGCAATAGTTATTTGGAGACTACATGAACAGAAATGACTCCCATGTTGACTCTAGATAAAGGCTGGCCTATTACGAGAGTCCCGCTATGAAGTCCTTGTCAGGAGGATGCTGCAAACAGAGAGTTGGGGTATCTGTTGCATAGGAGAAACACGTTCAGAATCCCCTGCCACCTTCTTTCCAGCAACTTTAAATAAGAAAGGTGGCTGTGACAGCTATGTGGAGAAGGGATTATGTCTGTCTACCTATTTGTGCATCTATTTATGAATCTAACTACTCATTTATTTATCTATCTGCCCAGCCAACTGTGTAATATTATACAAACGCCCATCTACTGAAGCAGACTAAAAAATGGAGCATATGAAAGAAGAGGGTGAGGAAAATGGTAACTGTCTCATATGCAGGCATAAGTATTGGCCTCTATTCGTGACCTATAGGAATAAACCCTGTCCCTGTCAGCAACCCAGACAAGGAGATGGGGAGAAAATAAACTGTGTCTCAGGAATTTGATTCATGAGGGAGGAAAATTGTGGCAGGATCATGGAAACACATGAATTATTCACAGTTCAAGCCAGGCAAGGGGAAGGAGGAGGAGGGGAATGACCAGGAAATGAACAAGAAAATAAAGCTCTCCTGGGCTAGGAAAGGGCCAAGGCAGCAGAGGTGGCAGAGGGAGTGGCCTCACAGGGGACTAAACCAGACTGGCAGAGGCAGAAAGGCCTGCTGGTCATGTGACAGCTGAACTGAGAACACCTGGCGGAGAGGGTGCTTGGTGTGGAAAATGAGTATCCCTGAGTCAGAGACATGGGTACAGCTGGAGTAAGCCGCTGGACAGCTCATGATTGAGTTTAAAAATAAATCCTGGTGCCACGCTCATTGCTGCCCTGTGACTGCAAGAGAGGAGAAACACACTTGCTCGGCTGGCAGCCTGGTCTGGGTTGTGGGCACACAGGACTCATGAAGCTGGGTGTGGCCTAGAGAGGAAGGGCAGGAAGAGGTCACTCTGTAATGTGATGAGCTTTGCCCCAGTTGTGTTTGGGTACATGAAGATGGAGTATGAGGGAAACAAGGGGTGTGGAGAGGTTTATTTCCTCTGTCAATATCAGTGAGAGACTTGGGCTATGCTGAAATGAAAAGGATCCCCTTGTGAGGACAACGTACTAAGGGGGCTCAAAACTAGAGACCAGGAACTGCTCAGTGCAGGAGCCAATGGAGAGAGACAGCCAAGGAGTCCTCTAGAACGGGACTAGAGCTGCCATATTCTTCAGGGTAACAGGACTAGAGCTGCCATTCTTCAGGGGAGCACAGGACTAGAGCTGCCATTCTTCAGGG
>NW_004949095.1:8639074-8650740 GCF_000317375.1 Microtus ochrogaster
CACAGGACTAGAGCTGCCATTCTTCAGGGGAACACAGGACTAGAGCTGCCATTCTTCATGGGAACACAGGACTAGAGCTGCCATTCTTCAGGGGAGCAAGCATGGAGAGAGCCAGGTGGAGTGCGGGCTTATCTGTCCAGCTTCAAATGGGCGAGACAAACAACCAATGCTTTTGGCTCCCAGAAGGGCCTAGAACTGTCTCAACATTCACTGGGCCCCAGTCTTGACCCCCAAGAGAGGGAAAGGGAGAGAGCAAGGAGGGACAAAAGCAAGTTATTTCAAATGCTAAAGGAGATGTGAAGCCTTTGGAATGGGGAACTGCATTCAAGACTATGCGGTTTCCCTGGATAGTCCAGAAGGACTCCTCTGAGGATGGTTTTTGTTTTGTTTTTGAAATAGTTTCATTAGTAAGCCTAGCCTGGCCTAGAAATCACAGCATCCTTCTGACCAGCCTCTTAGGTGCTGGCATCAAAGGCTTGGGCCACTACTCCGTGCTTAGGAGGTTTCCTTCAAGTTGTTGAGCTCTGTAGAATGATGAGGAGCCAGCCAGCCGTATACTGGGGTAGTACAAGGCACAGAGGTCAGCAGGATGCAGGGCCATGAAGAAAAACATGGACCAGAAAGGATTCTAAATCTATGCCTGCCCTTGTCTAGCCCTTATCTGTGAAATGGGAAGGTTAGAGGAGGTGATGGTTAGGATCTATTCAGTGTGATACAGAGTCTTAACCCTCTGGGGAAAGGCTGGATTTAGGCTAGATCTAAAGAGAGACCCAAATACCAGTGATGTCACTGAGACCAGTAGCTAGGGAGTGTGGCCTTCTTACACTGTCCTCACATATGGTGACTGAGTGTTGTCTGATCTCTGCTCTTTAAGCTTCTATTGCCTATGAGAGTGTGAATGAGTATCACCTGACTAGACTCTACCCTTAAGACCTCTCTGGATCCCAATTACTTCTTATAACCCAAATAGTCACATTGTTGTTGTTGTTTTGCCTTTTTTTTTTTGCTACATAATTTGGTGGAGAGTTGAGAGTTGGGGCAGGCAGTACACAGGAACAGGCAAAGACATGAATGAGAAAGTGCTAGAAACATTCTGAATCTCTCTCTATGGGCAGAAATGTGCTGCCCAGTGGGATAGCTCTGGAAAAGCAATAAGAAAATCACTTGCGGGGTGAGAGTATACATAGGAGGAAAACACACTTGACTGCTACGGGTTCTTCAAGATGTAGGTTTAGGGCTTAGAGAGGGCTACTGAAAAGCAGCTCGGGGCGGGGGGGGAAACAGGAGGGAAATTGTAGAGAGTTTGGCCCAGCTCCCAAAGGACCTAGCCAGGGAAGCTCATTTTGACCATCCTGTAGTTATCCATGTGAGCAGATGTGGGGCAGGCGAGCAAGCAGGAATAGCAGCAATGTAAATGAATGCCCTTTGCGATGCTCCTTCACCCAAGCCTGTGCTGTTTCATGTTCATCACTGTATCCTCCCATCACTTTCCTTGTGTTGATGGGAAACTAAGGGAGATGAAGGAAGAAATGCCTGCATCTTCACAACTAGTGGTGGCACAAGTGAGCCTCATGTGTTGAGCTTCTAGTCACTGTAGGGTACTACCCATGATGGTGACCTCCCTGTCCTGTATACATTTCATACTGTGTGGATACAGTGCTGAGGCTTCTTAGATCAACCAGTTGTCACTTTCAGTGACAACCCCACATACAGTCAGAAGATGAGCCCAGGTGGGCACAGCTAATCCTTCTGGAGCTTGATAAAGTAGACAGGAGGGTTGTGTCTTGTCTGTTACCTCTCCTGTGAATCAGGGGGTTTTCCTCAGCCAAGCCTAGGATTGGAGCCAGACAAAATAGAGACATTAGAAGGAGGAGATTGGAGGAGCATAAGGCCCTACATGACCTCTGGTAATTGGGCATGTCACAGGTAAGGAAAGGAGGAGGAAGCAGATGTCTATGCTCACAGAGTACGGAAGAGTGTTTACCTTGTCCAGCCTTATAAGATGGAGATGGAACTGGATATCATAGACCACGTCATGGGTACCACCATCTATCTTGAAGTGGCACCGGACAGAGCCAAGAGACATGGACTCTACTTATCTACACTTTGGTCGTGAACCTGGACACCCTTATGTGACTTGTGTAAATCCCCTATGTTGTTTAGATGCCATGGCCATATGGCAGCTCTGAGGTCCTTGCAGCTTACACAGTATACTGGGTTTGGCCCTCATACTTCAGAGCCTCAACTCATCAGTTTATTTAGGATTTAATATGATCTTTAATAGATTCATAAGGAGAGCATGAGAGTTCCTGTGACTTCATCATGCTCCCAGTGAATCTGCTCCTTAGTCTTCCATATTTTGAAGCTCTGAACAGGTGACAAATTGTGACTTCTCCCTGCTCACCTTTTGCTTTTCTTTGCCTAAAACATTGGCTACCTCATGACCCAGCCCAGGTTTCCAGATCCTCTACTTTGCAGATGTCCCTTTCTCCTTCCTCTGGTTTTATGAAGAAGGGCAAGATATGTTTTAAATACCCAGCACCTCATGGTGTGCTGATGGAGACCACTTGTTCATTCTCAGTAGCCCAGACCACAAAATAATCACTCAGAAATCTATTTTAATTGCAATATTGTTTGGCTAAGAGCTTAAGCATATTTTTGGCTAACTCTTATATCTTTAATTAACCCATTTCTATTTTATATTTTACCACAGGCTCTCATGTCTCCTCTGGCGGCTCCATGGCTTCTCATTAACTCTGCCTACTCTCTCCTCCTCTTTCTGCTTGGAACTCCCCCCTCCCTGCCCTATTCTGTTAAGCCACTGGCCAAAACAGATTTATTCACTACAATAAAAGCAACACATAGACAGAAAAACTTCCCACACCACTGGTGTGAGTGAGGGAGTCAGTTTAAAGGACTCTTAATTTAGTTGCTTTGGGATATTATTATCTATAAATACAAATGAGTATTTAAATGAGAGCAAAGACAGAAACAGACAGTCTGAACCAAGCTTGGCTAGGGTGGCTGAGAAGGGTAGATAGCTGTAAATGGAGACTGTTTTCTTCGTTTTCTGGCCACCCAGACCCAAATAATCACACAGAAACCATATTAATTACATGGTTGCTTGACCAATGGCTCAGGCATATTTCTAGCTAGCTCTAACATCTTAAACCAAACTATCTCTATTATTTTATATTTTACCATGAGGCTCATGGCTTATTACCTCTTGCTTCTTCAGTGGCTACATGGCATCTCCCTCACTCTGCCTTCTTTCTCCCTGCATTCACTTTAGTTTTCCCACCTAGCTCTCTTCTGTCCTGCCATAGGTCAAAGAAGCTTCTTTATTAACCAATGGTAATAAAGCATACTCAGAGCATACAGAGGGATTTACCACATCAGGTAACACTCTGGAAGCTGCTTGATGGGTTCCCTCCACTCCTCATGAATTTTGTTTGACTCAAAATGCTGGCCTTTTGCGGCACTGGCTTTCCTGCTGCAGGCTTGCTTACACCCCTCTCTTGCAAAATAAATTTTATTGGTTTACTTGCTATTGTAGTAGAAGGGACAAACTGCAGCAAACTGACAGTGGAAATGTATGGTACATGCAGGGTGGAACACTTTGCTGTGGATTATAGATAGATGTAAGTCATGATCTCTTTCAGCTTAAGCCTTTATGTAGGGTGCTGTTTATGAATTGTTTTCTGCAGAACCTGGCTTTCCCGGTGGTGGAGGTTCCTAAAGGTTGTATACACATGCCTGCCTTTCTCTGTATGTACATGGATATGTGTCTGTGCATTTGTATATAGGGGCAAGTGCTAAAACATGAGTCCAGCCTGTATACAAAGAAAAGTAGTGACATCTGTGCCTTTGGTTTTGCCATGTGACAAAAATACCATGATTTAAATGTGACTCTAAGGACTAATGACAGAGGTATTTAGGAAAGCAGATGTCTGTGTACCTGACTACTACAGGAGGTACAGTGTCTATGACCTTGATGTCATTCTTTAGCACATCTGATTTTCTAATATGTGATCATTTTCCAGAGGAGAAAAAGTCCGTGATAAAACCCAAATATATTTGTTCCTTTATCCAATATCCAGTTAGTAAATACTTAATTTCTCTAAGTCACTGTTAAGCAACACAATGGACAAAAATTCTTATTAGACTATAGTAATAATTATTTTATGAAAGAGATAGAAATTGTGATTCCCATTCTACAGAACAGGAAATTGAGATTTTTTAAATAACCCACTCAATATCTCATAACCAAGGTTTTATTTGTGAGGTATCAGGGTGAAAACCATAGGCACTCCGACTCAAACTTCAATGCTCCAAGAAGTAATTTAATATTTCAAGGACGTGGTGTTTAGATAGAGTGGATGTGACAAGACCACAGACCATAGTACAAAGAACAGCATGTGTACTACGAGATATTATGAGTAAGGGCTATCCAAATTCTGGAGATCCAGAAATGTCCATAGATAGTGACATTTTGATTCAGCTTGGGAGAGTAGGCAGGATTTTCACTGGTGGAGAGAAAAGGCGGTTGTCTTAGACAGAGGGGGCAAACAGAAGTGCTTGCACACCATAAACAGTCAGCCTTGGCCTCAGTAGTGGTCGTCAGGCTGACAGTGTAGCACCACCTGAGCTGCCTTTAAACTGATCAACACTTCTGAGCTTTGCTAGTGTTCCTGGTTTAGCTGGTTCTAGACATTGATCTTGTCCTTGATACTTTATAAAAAGTTCCCCGAGCATGACCTTAAGTGTCTTTTGGCCATTTGAACTTCTTCTGTTGAGAATTCTCTGTTCAGCTCAGTGCCCCATTTTATAAAGGACATTGAGCTTATAATTCGCAATCCTAGAGAAGCTAAATAAGAAGGTGAATCCAAAGACAAACATATAGGCATCCTCCTGAATATTAACCTTCATCAGGCGATGAAAGGAGACAGAGACAGAGACAGAGACAGAGACCCACATTGGAGCACCAGACAGCAATCTCAAGGTCCAAATCAGGAGCAGAAGGAGAGGGAGCACGAGCAAGGAACTCAGGACCGCTAGGGGTACACCCACACACTGAGACAATGGGGATGTTCTATCCGGAATTCACCAAGGCCAGCTGGCCTGGGTCTGAAAAAAGCATGGGATAAAACCGGACTTGCTGAACATAGCAGACAATGAGGACTACAGAGAACTCAAGAACAAGGGCAATGGGTTTTTGATCCTACTGCACGTACTGGCTTTGGGGGGGCCTAGGCAGTTTGGATGTTCACCTTACTAGACCTGAATGGAGGTAGGTGGTCCTTGGACTTCCCACAGGTCAGGGAACCCTGATTGCTCTTCAAGCTGATGAGGGAGAGGGACTTGATTGGGGGAGGGGGAGGGAAATGGGAGGCGGTGGCGGGGAGGAGGCAGAAATCCTTAATAAATAAAATAAAAAAAAAAAGTTCCCGAGTGATTCTGTTTTAGCTTGAGTTGAGACCAGCTGGCAGAGAAGAAAGACTGGGACAGGAGGATAGCAGAGCAGTAGCCATGTCAAGCAGGAGCTAGATAAAGGGGGCAATATTTCAGATGTGGTGGCTAAGTTCTGTGAAAGGCAGTGCCTATAGCACTGAGAATCTATGGAATATTCAAACTGTGATGATAAAGGTTTGTAACTATGGTACCATCCTGTGTAAATTCCCAGCAAGCCATTTGAGTCAAAAGCTTGGGTGTGGAATAGGTAAGGGAGAATTTTGAAGGCTCTTTTCTAATAGATGTGGGAGTTGGGTAACAAGATTCACACCCAGAGATAGAGGAGGAAGAATGAAGGATTCAGACAGTAGTGCCCATGTTTAGGAGGCAGAAGGACACTAGGAAGCTTAGAAACTATTTATAATGGAGTTCTTTTCATTTGCATGAGCCAAGGCCAATGTCTGGAGGGGTGGGTTATGGGCAACAGAGTCATTTTTCACGGGTCTGGCTGCCAGCAACTGGACCATTGATCAGCTGAGTCAATAGCTTTGTGCTCAGACACATAACTCTGGCTGATGTGTGTGCAGAAACTGGGGCGGATACAGCCTAGTTCTTCCTAGCCAGAAACAGCCATCTCAGGCTTTTTGCAGAAAAATCAAGCTGGTTTTGCCACTCCCTTGGATGGGGAATGAATGTCTAACACACACAGGTTATGGAGCCACCCATTGCAGTGAAGTCCTTTATTTTGAATGAGCCCCAAGATGAATCCTGGCCTGCGAGAGGAAAATTCCACCAGCATTGTCTTAACGGAATTCCATCAGAGCATTATTGGGATGCCCTGACCTCATGTCATTGGACCAAATTAGCTTGAGCAGAATCCTGAAGGTTTCCCAGAGACTCATTCTTTGAGGGTCCTAAGAGCTGAGGAAGGGCACTGAGGAAGGGAAGCTGAACTTTAACAGTAGTATGGGGTTGGGAATAGACCATCTATCTAGGCATCTATCTGGGCTGTTTCAGAGGACAGAGCACAAGGTTCATTGTTGATGACTAGTCTTCAGTCCCGGAGTTTACCTGCCTTTGGAAGAAACCGCAGAAGTGGAGAGAAAAGAACAGCGATGCCACAGAGAAAGTACATTTTAGAACCGATGAGTGCCTTCATTCCGAAAATGACAAGCAATCTTTCTTGATGGCATGGATGTTGACTGACCATGGAACTGGGATGGAACACAGCTTCTACTTTCTATCAGTCCTGATGAAGTGAAGGACATGGTGCATTTTAAAGCAGTGCTTCCTAGGCTTGCAGTGTGGGGCTTGTGTGAAATGCAGAATCTGGTTTAGTGTCCGTGTCACTGTCTCCTTCCCACAGGACACTGAAATGCCTCTTCTCGAGTGGGCTTTGTGCTGCAAGGAGCCTGAATCAAGAGCCAGGGGGAAAGCTGAAGGAACGGCTTTGCACCTATCCAAAGCCCCCACTAGTTCTGTTCTGAGAGTCTTTTGTGGACTGTCTCTTTCATCTTCTGACCAGGGAATGGAGATCAGAAAGCGGGGAACAGGAAGGTGGGCAGGTGGTCTCAGAAGGGTCCCCGAAGTCTGAACCAGAGTCATACCCATCATCTTGCACATTGCCCAGTGCCTAGCTGTCTCTGCTTATTGGGTCCCGCGGCTCTTGGCTCAGGCAGAGTAATTACAGCTGAGGCCCTGATGAATTGGGGGCCAGTAATTAAAGCGCCTATTGATTTTCTACTTAGGAGTTCCCTGTAGCTGGAAACCGAAGTGGGGAGGGGAGCGAGAGAAACAATCTGAGGGAGATATTTCAACACGGGGGATGGTCTAGTATGCATTAGCTGGGTCTGGCAGCCACTGAAGGGGTACAGGGGGGACCATTTATCATTGGCCCATCTCTCTGGAATCTGAGAATTGATCGGCTAATCAATATGTTTCTGGGGCACGGTGCCAGCTGGAGTAGGGGGATGGAGGCCCGTCTTCTGCAGAGGTTTCACCCCGAGAGCTCCGAACCATGAATCTGTCTTGTTTTGCTGCTTCATTTAGCTTATTTTAATTGTGTATTGAAGCAATTGCCTCGTTTATATTATCTGCCTCCATCAGGCCGCATGGGCTTTCCCTGCACGAGAAATTTAGCTTCTGGGGCCAGACACCCGCGAAAGTGTGGGAAGGAGAAGGTTGCAGAAGGAGAGGGACTGAGAAGGAGTAGAGAGCACTGGGAAAAAAAAAGCTCAGAGAGGATGGAGGCTTTGAAGGTTGGTCGGCGCTGGAGGCAGAAGGCATCTGTAGAGAAGAAAGTGTAGAGAAGAGATGACAGTCTGGATGCAGCGAGAGACTGGAAAGCAACAGAGAGAACAGACAGGGACCGGAGGAGTGGAGCAGAAACTCCACAAGAGAAGGAAATGGGTGAATCAGGAAGGCAGTTTGCGGGGAATGGCACATTTAAGTTTTAAAAATTGCCTAAGTTATTTTGATGCATTTAACTCTTAATTCATCTTCCTTTCACTGAGCTAATGGGAAGCGTGAAAGAAAAACTGATGAAAAGAGAGCCTAACCGGCAATTTTATTTCGTCAGCTCTGGCACTCGCTCTTTCTTAGCTCACACTGGGTCACTTGATCAGAGATGAATTCTTTTGTTTCTGACAGAAGTGCAGGCATTCTGTTCTTTCCCCTCAGCCTTCTCCTTCACCTGCCTGTTTTCAGGGCTGCAGCTGGTTTGGCTGCCTAATGACGAGGAAGTTAGATTAGGATCTGGGTTTGATAATGACTGAAGCTGGGCAAAAGGAAGCCTTTTAGTGTAATGCATGTCCAAACACAATTACCCATTATCCTAGGCAGGGCAGACAATGGGGGATGCAGGGAGAAGCGAATGGGGGGGAAGTAAGTGGGCTCTTACTTGTTATAAGTTGGAATCAAAAAGAAATTCCATAGAAATCTTGAATGCTTTTATTCAGCGTATTCAACCCAAGTGCACAGTGTGTTTGCATAGAACGCACACACATACATACACACACACTCACACACACAAACCCTGCGTGTACACACAGTAAATGGTACAAAGGGGGCTGAAGAGAGAGTGCGGCTTATTGCCTTTAGTAGCTGCTGTGAACAGATGCCTGCCTGGGCCTTGCACACAGGAGACCAAGATTCTGTCCTCACAGAGCTAATGGACAGCAAGGCTTGATTCTCATGTATACAGGCTTTATCTGGTTTGGGCCTCAAGCATATGTTTTCCTGCAAGCAAAGTCAGCTTCCAAACATCACAAGATGGGTCTTCATCCATCCATCCCAGCTTCTTGCCTGGCATCCTCTCTCGTTGCTTCTCCGCTCCTGCCCTGGCTGTGCACAGAGCTGAAACACTCTCCTGAACTAGCCAGTGCATCATCCCTCCCTTCAGTCAAGGTTTTGATGAACTGAAGTTTTTTTAGAATCCTAGTTCCTTCGCTACCATGGTTTCATTTCCCACAGTGTTCATAATTTCAGTTGCCCATGGTCAACTGTGGTTCAAAAACCTAACTGCAATCATGTCTAAGCTTTTAATTACATGGCATCCTGAGTGGTGCAACCCAATCTCACACCATTCCATTCTTTCCTACCGTGTAAACCATACCTTTGTCCGGTGTATCCACAATGTGTATGCTACTTACCCATCAGTCGCTCAGTAGCTATCTTGATTATCAGATCATCTGTCATAGAATCACAATGCTCAGACAATCCTTACTTTTCTTACCAATGGCACCCAGATGCAGAAGTACTATGCTGACACCATTATGACAGTATACTTTTGTAACTGTCCATTTTGCTATGAGTTATTTTTGTTACTATCTAACTGTGCTTATTTTATGAATTAAATATCATCATAGCCAGGTCTGCATAAGAGAAAAACAAGGATTTGATACTCTCTGCAGTATCAAGTATCCATTCAAGGTCTTGAAACATGTCCCCCACAAATAAGAAGAAACAACTGTAAGGGCTATATTCTGTATCTCAGAGCTTCTTTGTAAAATAGACTTTATATTAAATTGCAATCCCCGGCCTACCTTGGCAGGTGACCTTGGCTCGGTATTTTCTATGTGACACTTGCTCATTCTAATAGAGTGTATGAATGATGCATTGACTATGCTCTTCTCTGTCTCCTGACTCCAGCTCTCATGAGCACATTGGTTTTGTTGCTTCGCCCATTGCTTTGTTCATTGTCTAGAATGGTACTGAGGATGTAGTAGATGTCCACATTCCTGTCGGCTGAGTCTTCTGGCATTCAGACTACTTGTCAGTCCTCTACTTTAACCACAGAGGCTCTCTTTGAGAGCACTGGGACATTTGTTTCAACATCTTGGTTCGTGAGGGACTGTAAGTTGCATTTCTCCTGAAGGGTTGGCTTGCAGTACCAGACAAATATTGTATGTGTGTGTGTGTGTGTGTGTGTGTGTGTTTTGTGGGTATTATTGGACACTAATAAGTTGAATAATTAAAGATACAAGTAGAATTTCATAAAGTTCTTCCAAAATGGACCAATGCTTTATTTGTCTAGGATGGATGGTTCTCAGCTGGCTTGTTAAGGTCTCCGCATGTCCCTTTTGGCATCTCCCCAAGTCAATGGTTCACATGTCCACTGGCATCAAAGCAGTGGAGGTCACAGAGTGAAGGAAACCCATGTCCAAAAGTGGGCCTCTGTCCCTAAAGGCAGAGCCACACCTTTCATTTTGCACAGTTGAGCCTTTGCAGTGTCCCCCATGAGTCGTAAGAGATGAAAGTGTGAAAGAGGAAGGTAAGTGACTTAAATCAAGGTCACACCTGTCACCTTCAAAGGAGACCAGAGTAGAGGACAGCAGCCATGGCACGTCAGCTATGGGGTCACCTCCCAGGCTGAGTGACTGTGTTTTATTAGACAGGAACTGGGGTAAGGTTTTTGGAGGAAGCAAAAAGAAAAGAATCAAACTTTAGGAAAGTTAGTGTGGCGATTGCTAGAAAAGCACACAGAAATGAAAGAGGAGGACTCATGAGAGCAGTTCGTTCCTGCCCTCGCTCTCCCACCCTCTCCATTCACTCAGGAAACCCTACCCACTATGCTTTATGTAGCCATCCATTTACTTCTCTCATCTGCCTTGACTAAAGGACTGGCAGTCCTCCCTTTCTTCCTAGACAGTTACAGGAGCCTCCTACGTAGTCATCTGGTTCAAATCTTACAATTCTCCAGTCAGTTCACTGTAATGTTATGGAATTTATTCATTTAAAAACCTGTGTGTGTGTGTGTGTGTGTGTGTGTGTGTGTGTGTGTGTGTGTGTGTGTGTACTCAATGTGAGTATGGGCCTCTGTAGAGGGCAGAGTACGACCACATGTGCTCGTCTTCACCTTCTCCCACGTTTGAGATATAGTCTCATGTTTGCCGCTGGCCCTTCAGCTTCCAGGACTTTTACCATCTCTGCCCCATCTCACCACAGGTACACTGGGACTACAGATGCATGCTATTGTACCCAGCTTCTACATGGGTTCTGGGGATCCAGACTTAGATACTCATGTTTTTGTGGCCAGCTCTGTACCCACTGAGGCGCTTCCCCAGCCTTAAACTACTCATTTTTAGCGTCATCAAAGTATCTGAAAAAGTGTAAACTCCATTGTATATTTTCCCCACGGAAACCCACCCGCAGATTCTCATCATCCTGGCAGCAATCCACAGAATCCTTGCTATGCTTTCACAGCTCTACCATGCAGTCTCAATCTCCATGTGGCTTGACGTCACTCTACATTAGAGCATTTGCTCAGGCACTGGTGTCACCTAATGGCCCTTGAACATTCTGATGGGTGGGTCATGTGTGAATACCAAGCAGAACGTTTGGGACATGGAGAGGGCTAGGATGTGCAGAGTGGAGCAGTGGTATTTTTGGTAAGGTGAAAGGGCAGCAACGATACCAGGGAGACTGAGCAGAAGCCATGGGAATCGGCATGAGGGGGAAAAAAGACCAATGTCATAGGCATGGTAGAGTAGCTCTTACCAAAAAGAGATAACATGGAATGAGCGAGACTCTGATTACTACATAGTAAGAGGATGAGCTGAGGAATGTTTCTGCTGAAGATCTTCTCCCAGTCAGTAGGTTGTCTTTTTGTCTTGGTGACAGTGTCCTTTGCTTTACAGAAGCTTCTCAGTTTTAGTAGGTCCCATTTATTCAATGTTGCCCTTAATGTCTGTGCTGCTGAGGTTATACATAGGAAG
>NW_004949095.1:8656719-8661278 GCF_000317375.1 Microtus ochrogaster
ATTTCTAGGCTCTTGTGGCCCTTTATAATCTATGCTTGAAGCAAAAGTAAAGAATGCCTTAGACGGATTTTGAATAAATTTTGGATATGTTTTGTCCTAAAGAGAGTACAAAATGAACCCAATACCCAGGTGTATGTGTGCGCGCGCATGTGTGTGTGTGTGTGTGTGTGTGTGTGTGTGTGTGTGTGTGTGTGTTTGTGTAAGTCAGAGCACAACTTTCAGGAGCCAGTTCTGACTTCCCACCACACTGATGCAGTGTCTTTTGTTTCTGCTGCCTCATTCCAGGTCAGCTGACTCAAGAGTTTACAGTTGGTCCTCTTGTCTCCACCTCCCATCTCCTAGGAAGTCTAGGGATACAGATGCATATCATCACATCCAGCTTTTTACATGATTTCTGGGGACTGAAGTCAGATTATCAGGTTGTTGGGGCAAGTGCTTTTACCCTCTGAGCCAGTTCCCTGGCCCCAAATTCTGAAATAAATTCTATGTGATGTGTGTGTGTGTGTGTGTGTGTGTGTGTGTGTGTGTGTTGGCAAGGGAGGTATTCTGTATGGCTATGGTGCAAAAAGGGAGCATGGGATAGGAAAAGGGCCTCTCTCTTCTCCCAGCAAGCTAATACTTGGCACATTAATAGCATGGGTTGCTATGAGTATCACTTATGTTAACATGCTTAGAAGACCTGGCAGCCCACTGTTAACACGTGATAATATACTCTCATTTGGTTACATGAAATATGAACCCCAAAACAAAGCATGTGGGGAAACACCAAGTGACAGAATATACCTTTGCAAGATGTTCATGGAAATTAATTCACAATCTTTCTTGCTTTAAAAAAATCAAACTACACAAACCAATTTGCATATGACTTCTAAAAATTAAGAACACAGCCACAGCAGTGGGGAAAAAAACCAGTTAATTAAGGTTCTAGTTCACCCACATATTGCTTTTCATTACCTCCTGAGAAGTAATGGAATTGTCAGGGGAAGGATGTCTGGGCTGGGTCATTATCTCCCATCCTACACCCAGTGATGGTACTCAGGAAAGCGTCCTCCAGGACAGACTGACAAGCTGAAGAGAAGGAAAGGCGAAAGCCCTGGATTGAGGCAAAAGTGACTGTCACTGGGCTCTGGGGTGTGACTCTGTGGCCAGAGCTCTGCCTGACTCAGGCTTTTGGGTACCTCTGAGTCTTGGGGGGAACTTATAAGTGTTGCTGTGTTAACACTCACCCAGGCTTGCTCCACTAAACATGGTGAAAAATAATATTAAGGTGGGTTTTTGATTTTTTGTTGTTATTGTTGTTAAAGGAAAGAGAAAACATGTTCTGATTTTTTTGTACCTGTCTTTAGTCATTAAAAATGTGTTTTTGAAGTGTTAAATTTATAGTTAATTGCATAGTTGACTCATTATGTAGCCCCGTTTTTCCCTTTATAAAACAGCAAACTAACGTGAACTCAACCAATTACTTGAACTCTCAGAGATATCACAAAAGGAATGACTTAATTTCACAAATAATTTTAACTTAAATTATTATTTACTGAGAGAAAGCTTGCTGAGTGCACCAGGAGACACCTCATTATGGGCCTCCTAATAAACTGTCCATGTAATTCTTGATTAATCACTTATACAAGCAACATTCTATTTACTAAGAACAAGCGAGGTTTTTAAAAGAGGTGAGAAAGATGTTGGCGAGGAAGACGACCCATGGCAATATCTCCTGGTCTCTTGCAGACCTGTGGCATGAGTGGGGATGAACCCCAATACTGTCATCCTTGAAGGCGAGTCATGTGAATTGTTTTTGGGGTGGTCTGTAGCTCAATGTTTCTTTATAAATTATAAGGAAAGCCACCGTTTGTGGTTCTGCTTGAGTTTCCTACATGCCTCAAAGTGCCATACGTATGTCAGATACTCAGAAATCATACCAAATACCAAACAGGTGGGATTCGCCAGGGAAGCCTTCGTAAAGCCCACATAATCATTAGATAGAGGCCAGGAACCAACACATTAGGAAGGTGTTAGGACAACTCAAGGTAGTTATAGTACTTTGGAAATAGAAGAACAGTCAAACAAGCAAGTGATTTCAGCTTGTTTCAGATTGCAGACAGGCATGTTGATTTTTGTTCCGAAAGTGTTCTCAGAAACACATTTAGGTTTGAAGTTAGGGCAAACTAAAAGAATGGTCTGAGAATTCTACGGGAAGCAGAAGTACTGGAAATTATCAGAAAAAAAAATTGCGCTTAGGAGTCACTGCCTCACTTCTTCAAAAGATCGTTAGGCTTCAAAGGAGGAGGGGTCAGGGGCTTGGCCAGGGAGCTCCAGCCCAGACAGGTATGTCAGCTGATGTTTGCCTCTGAACTGCAAGGAGGAAAGTCTGAGCCAGGCCTGCATCTCTGAGACAGGCAGCCTCTAACCCGGAAAGGGAATAAGCCAAAAGAGGAGCTTGAGGCTTCATCTTTAAAAATATCCTTGCTTAATTTGAAAAGTTTCTACTTAATTAATTTAATTAATTAGTTAGTTTGCAGGGAGTAGGGTGGAAGAGGTGACCCCATCTTCTCTTTTTGTTGAAAGGGCTGTTTACATAGAAGAGAGATTAAAATTGATTTGTGAGCCAGGTGTGATGGCACACATTTTTAACCGTTAACATTTTAACACAGGCAAGTGTATCTCTGAGAGTTCAAGGCCAATCTAGTGCACTCAGCAAGTTCCAAGCCAATGGGCTGCATAATGAGTTCTTCTCTGAAAAAAAAAATTGGTTTGTGAACCCCAGGGTACTAGAACCTAGACTGGTCATGGAAAATAAGTTTCCTATTCAAGTAAGGAAGGATTTCTAACAGACCCATCAAGGAAATATTACCTTGGGAGTTGGTGTCTTCCTATCCAGTGCAAACCAGGATGGGCATCCACAGGGCACAGAGGCTGTGAGAGAGCTAGGAGAGAAGGATGGAGGGGAAGAATACCCAGGGTCCGTGGTCCTTACCACATGCCTTTACAGCGTCTCACAATCATCCTCTCTCTTGTCCTTGGATATTCTTGTTCTTCTTAGGGTCTGATACTAGGCATGGTATTCCAGATTCAGGGCAGGATGTTCAGAAGGATTCTGCATTTGATTAATAAACCCAACTCTGTATTAAATCTTCCTTGTATCCAGGGTTGACATATGCCATTCTGATCTTTGTGGCTGTGTTTAAAGTTGATTAAATTCCAATAACTTCCTTCTCTGAGGTGCTGATAGATTCACCTTATAGAATGGATTTTTAAAAATCAAACTTTACATTGTTATATTTTACCTCATTGATTTTAACTATGATGTTGCTGAGATTAGCAGGGCAGAGTGGTAATTTGGAAGGCTGATTCTGCAATCTGGGCCCTATATGTTTTCCACCCTCTTGAGTCTCCCTGGCTTCATAAATGTGTCTCTTTTATCTAAGTCAGGCTGGGCTTTGGTTGTTCTCAGAAAACATCTCTTAAAATCACCCTCTGAATAACACAGTCACAGGCTGTGGAGAAGATGGTCATGGATATCTACCTCAGCTAGACTCGGATAATTCATAATCTCTGAGTAACACTGTTCAGTCAGCCTAAATTTTTTAATATCCCTGATCCTATCCTTTGCCTTTTGACACTGATCATGAGACAGCATAGAACAGGTCTCGTTGGAGTCAGAACTCACTGTATTAGGGTTGGGATGTAACTTAGTAAGTAGTAGAGTACTTGTCTAGCAGGCCTAAGGCCCCAGGTTCAATTGCCAACACTTGTGGGAGGGGGATCAAAATACGTTATTCCCATGTCATTTGGTATGACCATGTTATAATGTGACGACTGTCTAGGATCAATCTAATGGCTTCAAACACAATTCCCTCTTCTGCTCCATCTGTCTGTCTCTTCCCCTGACACTGGCTTAGCCTTTTCTTTCCAAAGGCCTCCCATCCATGTCTTCATCTCTGTAGAATGAAGACCAATGTTCATTGTGGAGAATGTTTTTACATTCGATTTTATTTGTCAGGATAAAGGATTTAAGATTTGCAGTGTGTGTTTTCAGGGCTGAGAATTTGGTCCTAGACAGCTAATTGGTGTGCCCTGGTGCTTTGCCCACTCCCAGCTTTCCCCAGCTGCCTTTAATTCTTGTGTAGAGTCAAGGTCTCATGGCGTCATTCAGTAGCATTATGTGGTGGCTGTTCATTAGTGTCATTTTTGCTCATCTCCCACTTGGGTGGTCAATTCGGTAAGATGTTATGGGTATAGCTTCTGATATTACTAGGAGATACAAATATACATACAAGTAACATTATATGGACTGATGGACTGAACAGGTTATATTTAGATATTGTCTCAGGGTTTGTATTCCTGTGAAGAGATACCATAACCACAACAACTCTTTTTTTTTTGTCTAGATTTTTCTTTTTTTAAAAATTTTTTAAATTTATTTATTTATTAAAGATTTCTGCCTCCTTCCCGCCACCGCCTCCTATTTCCCTCCCCCTTCCCCGATCAATTCCCCCTCCCTCATCAGCTTGAAGAGCAATCAGGGTTCCCTGACCTGTGGGAAGTCCAAGGACCACCCA